>NW_026943822.1:14028768-14328768 GCF_035594765.1 Anolis carolinensis | reverse complement strand
CAGTATATTCTCAATTCGCTTCTGACACAATAAAAATATCTACATAGTAGAATTAATGCAGCTTGAGATGAAACTACATAAAAAGAACAGCAATTCCATACAAAAGCACAACACTACCAAACTTTCCCTGGAGCAACTATTGAAGATTCTGAGTGCTTTCACCAAAATAGTTTGAGCACTATGTAGAGCTCCTTTGAAATTTGGACTAGAAACAGAAGCAGATTACTCAATACTATAGAATCCTAGGTGTTGTAGTTTTACAAGGTCTTTAGCTTTCTCTGCCAAAGAATGCAAAGAAGCAGGGAAGTCATGCTACGTCTATTCCGCCTTGGTCAGACCACACTTGGAATACTGTGTCCAATTCTGGACAAAGCAATTGACGGGAGATGTTGACAAGCTGGAATGTGTCCAGAGAAGGGCGACTAAAATGATCAAGGGTCTGGAGAACAAGCCCTATGAGGAGTGGCTTAAAGAGCTGGGCATGTTTAGCCTGCAGAAGAGAAGGCTGAGAGAGACATGATGAGGGACATGTATCTAGATGTGAAGGGAAGTCATAGGGAGGAGGCTTGTTTTCTGCTGCTCTGGAGACTAGGACGTGGAACAATTACTTCAAACTACAGGAAAGGAGATTCCACCTGAACATTAGGAAGAACTTCCTCACTGTATATATAACTTTATATCATTTTATAACTTTATATAACTTTATAACTTTATATAACTTTATCTATGTATATAAGAGTGATGACATCACGGCGACCCACAAAACAACAAAACTACAGGCCCCCCAACCTCGAAATTTGACAACACAACCCATCATCCACGGCTCTAGGTTGATACAACAAAAAGAAAAGAAAAATAAAGTCCTAATTAGAGGGAGAGGAATAATTGCTTTTATCCAATTGCTGCCAGTTAGAACGCTAAGCTCCTCCAACTTGGTCTCCTAGCAACCCAATAAAAATAATAAAAAACACTAAAAAAAATTAAAAACACTAAAAAATAATACAATAAAATACTATAATAACAGAAAATAACTAAAAATAATACAAGAAAATAATAAAATATAATAAATAAAAAGATAACTTACAATAAAATTAATTAAAAATACAAATAACTCCAAATAAAAATTACACAACAATTTTTAACCAATACCACCACCACTTTGTCACAGCAACGCGTGGCCGGGCACAGCTAGTAACTTTATATAAATAAAGTATTATTATTATTATTATTATTATTATTATTATTATTATTATTGCTGTGAGAGCTGTTCAGCAGTGGAACTCTCTGCCCTTGAGTGTGGTGGAGGCTCCTTCTTTGGAGGCTTTGAAGCAGAGGCTGGATGGCCATCTGTCGGGGGTGCTTTGAATGTGATTTTCCTGCTTCTTGGCAGGGGGTTGGACTGGATGGCCCATGAGGTCTCTTCCAACTCTATGATTCTATGACTCTATGATTCACCAAACTACAAATCCCATGTTTCTGCAGAAGTGAGTCATAACAGTTAATGTGGTGTTAAACTGCAGTGTACAATAGAGTCTCACTTATCCAAGCCTCGCTTATCCAAGTCTCTGGATTATCCAAGCCATTTTTGTAGTCAATGTTTTCAATATATCGTGATATTTTGGTGCTAAATTCGTAAATACAGTAATTACAGCATAACATTACTGCGTATTGAACTACCTTTTCTGTCAAATTTGTTGTAAAACATGATGTTTTGGTGCTTAATTTGTAAAATCATAACCTAATTTGATGTTTAATAGGCTTTTCCTTAATCCCTCCTTATTATCCAAGATATTCGCTTATCCAAGCTTCTGCCGGCCCATTTAGCTTGGTTAAGTGAGACTCTACTGTAGTTGCAATAGCACATGTTAGTAGCATGTGCCATTGTTAGCGCTTGGTTCCAGCACATAAAAAAGCAGAGCTGTGGTTTTAAGGAGGGGAAATTATTTTGCAACTGTTATTAAACACCTGGAGTCAGAAATCCACACCAATTTATTGCAAATTATCCACAGATCTATCATTAGAACCACATGAAGAGTAGAAAGTATTTTGCAGTCGTCCCACCGAATACTGAAATATGAGCCACACATATACAAGATGTCTATAGCCAAGTATACTTTCGATGCAAGTTTAATCATCTTCCAAGCTACTAAGATCAGAGAACAAATGAACCTGCATCGATCCTTCACCAGTGTTCACAGAGCACAGCTGTAATTACACCAGAGTCTTGGAGTTCTTTCAAACTCCAGCCATACCCGAACTTTTCCCAATAACTACAATAAATATTTTATCACAGAACATGTATTTGATGGCCTACTGAGAGTTTTCACTGGGCATGCAAGACTTTTATACGAAGATGAAGAATGCCTCGTCATCAATTTTTCATGCAAAAAAGGTTCAAGGTAATTGAGGCCATTTTTTTAAAAAAAAAACCCCTAACACTAAAAAGCAAAATTATCAAGCGGCATTAAATATTTATTTGTGTCATAACGTAAATCATAATGTTGCTTTACATTAAAAAGAGTGCACCAGCTAAGAGGAGAAGTTCAAAATGACATCACTCCAACAGAAAAACATATTATAAGCATCTATATCAGGCATGGGCAAACTTTGGCCGTCCGGGTGTTTTGGACTTCAACTCCCACAATTCCTAACAGCCTAACGGCTGTTAGGAATTGTGGGAGTTGAAGTCCAAAACACCCGGACGGCCAAAGTTTGCCCATGCCTGATCTATATAATATTAAATTTGTGTACCACATAATGTCTGATCTTGAAAACTAATCAAGATTAGTCTTTGGATGGGAAACCGCCAGTGAATACTATGTGTCGTAGGCTATATTTCAGAGAAAGGAATCAGCAAAATCACTTCTAAGTATTCTTTGTCTAAGAAAATCCTATTAAATTCAGGGTTTTTCATAAACAGGTAGTGGATTCAAACTACTGGGAAAATGATTCCACCTAAACCGTGGGGCCGGGCTGTGGCACAGGCTGGTGAGCAGCCTGCTGCAATAAATCACTCTGACCATGAGGTCATGAGTTCGAGGCCAGCCTGTGGCAGGGTGAGCACCTGTCAATTAAAAAAATAATTAAAAAATAGCCCCTGCTCGTTGCTGACCTAGCAACCCGAAAGATAGTTGCATCTATCAAGTAGGAAATAAGGTACCACTTATAAAAAAAGTGGGGAGGCAAGTTTAACTAATTTACGACGCTGGAATGAGGAAGTGCCGTCACAGTGGATGATGAAGCAGCTGCTCCCCCCTGTGGCCAGAATCGAACATCCCCTCAGGAGAAGGTTAAATTGCCTCTGCGTCTGTCTCTGTCTCAGTTCTATGTGTATATGGGCATTGAATGTTTGCCCTATATGTGTATAATGTGATCCGCCCTGAGTCCCCTTCGGGGTGAGAAGGGTGAAATATAAATACTGTAAATAAATAAATAAACAAAAGTTATTGAGCTGTTCAACAGAGGAATATGCTGCCTGGGAGCCTGGTAGAGTCTCCTTCCCTTTGAAACAGACACTAAATGGCTATCTGTCGGGAGAGCTTGGATGGTGTCTTTCTGCATGGCAGAAGTGGTTGGACTGGATGGTCCTTGGGGTTAATGTAAAGGCAGGAAATATCATCGATCCTGTTGGGATTAATTAGCTAGGTTGATGTTGTCAATTGTTGTTGTCTTTGACATCATGGCTTTTTTTCCAGGAGCTTTCAACACATTTTTAAAAATAGCTAAACACCCGCAAAATGCAAACGTTTAAAAGTCATTAAATTATAAAAAATATTAAAACTAGTCAAAGACATAAACCATTAAAATCTCAGCACAAAAAAAAGGATAAAACCTGGCACATTTTTTGAGCTGAAATGGGTAATCAAAGACTTGTCAAAACAGAAAGATTTTCATTTTTTTTCCCCCAGAGAAAAAGAGCAGGGAATAATGTCAGTAAGCTCTCTGGGAGGGAGTTTCAGAGCCCGGAGGCAGCGCTTGAAAAGGCTCGCTCCTGTGTTATTGCCAGATCTACCTCTGAGGTTGGCGGGACAGAAAGAAGGGAATATCTCAAAATAAAGGAAGTCTGTCCAGTAAATTGTTTGAATCTGGTTATGTTCAAAATATGCTGAAATTAAATCCCTTGCATCGTAGTATTTCTATCCCTCTTGTAGCTGAAAGACGCATCAGCAAAGGCGAACACTTTCACAGGCCATATTTGTGTGGTCTGTAGAGGAGAAGTGTTTCTCGTTCTTCATGCTGTCTGCAATTGGGATTAGAAACAAATGGCTGCTGAACTGGAAATCTGCCCCCAATGGGAAATCTGCCACTCTGTCCTAGGTTACAAGTTACAATTCTTTATTGATTAGTCACTTTTGACCATATCAAAACATGTAAAACATACAATACGTACACATGCATACAATAAAACCATGTAAAGATACAAAACATCCCAACCTGCGGCCTAATAACCCGCTGCTAGACAAATACAGAGTAAAAAGGTTAAAATTAGTAATTTCCTAAGGTAAGGTTTGAACGAGGACAGGGGTAAATAAAACAAGTGTCTTGTCCATAGTAAATTTTAAGTTTGGATTTTGTTAATGGCAATAATGTATCAGCTCTCCGCTTCCATCTTCTCAAAAACGGCCAGCGCTTTTTGCGTAAAAAGGGTCAGTTTTAAAATAGTTTTTATCTGAACCCTGTAGAATGATATGCAATTTCTCCTTATTCTCTAAGTGAGTATGATTCTCCAGCAGAGGGTCTAAGTAGAGAGATCGAATCCTGGTGTAATAGGGGCATTTTAAGAAAAAATGTTCTGAGTCCTCCACTTCTGCATCTACCTCACGGCACCCACAGGTTCTCTTCGTATAGGGGATATTCTGATGTCTACCTAGCTTGGACTTAATGTCAAGCTGCTCGAATCTAGCCCGGGTAAAACGTTTTCTAATATATAATGGAAGAGTCAAGAAGAGGTAGGTTTCTATGCCCACGCTGCATTTAAATTTGGCCAGGTATGGAGTGGCTCTTGCTTGCGCTATGATCATAAGATCATTTTGTGCAGCAATGTCGAGGGCTCTTTGGTATACAATTGAGCACACTTTAGCCCCAAAATTTATTAGCTCGTGTGGGGCAAAACCTATCTTACTGACCGTGTGACCAAGTCTGCTTAGCCATGATGACCACTCTTTGTGGTTTTCTTGCTCTAATAGGCATATGGCTGGGAGTCTATGTGGTTGCATTTGTCTTATTTTGTACCACCAATTGATCTGCCTCTTCAGAATTACTGTGGAAATTGGGGGTACTCCCATCTCTGCTCTCACTGCAGCTGACAGGGATGATCTCTCCACACCTAAGCCAATTTTCAAGTGGCGAAGTTGGAATCTTTCTACCAATGCCAGATCTTGATCCCCCCCATATTTCAGCTCCATACAAAGCAATGAGGAACGCCTTGGCCTGTCCTAGGTTGTAATCCAGGCCTCAAAGGAGCTCTCCGAGGTGCTGAAAGCTATCCCTCTTCTATACACATAATAATAGAGAATATATATGTGTGTGTATGTGGCTGGAGTGTCCACTTACACAAACAAGCTCCCACTTCCCAAATAGCAATGGCCATCCCTCCAGTGACATTGCAGGTGATACAGAGCACCGTAAACAAGAGCCCAGCCAGGATCCTCTACAAACACCCTACTGCCCACCCTCCAAGTGAATTTCATCCTAGACTTTCTGCTTTCCCTCCACCACAGGCATTCCAGTGTTTCTGACTCTCCATTGGTGTTGAATTTGCATGACCCCTCCCATTGCCTCTCCCATAACCCTTTCCTATTCTTTTCTAAGGCACACAGAAAACAGAGGAACTGATCAGCAACTGAACATACTAGAGAGGTTTGGGGAGAATTCACTATGATTAATAGGAGTGGTAGGTAATGGGAGGTCTAGTTCACCTGCAGTCTAAGAGCACTCTGAACTCCACTAATGATGAATCTGGAACTAACTTGGCACATAGAACCCCCTTGACCAACAAACAATACTGGAGGTCTTTGGAGGAATTTATAGGAGTTGTAGAGTCCCGGTGGCGAAGTGTGTTAAAGTGCTGAGCTGCTGAACTTTCAGACTAAACGATCCCAGGTTCAAATCCCGGGAGCAGCTTGAGCACCCGCTGTTAGCTCCAGCTCCTGCCAACCTAGCAGTTTGAAAACATGCCAATGTGAGTAGATCAATAGGTACTGCTCCGGCGGGAAGGTAAGGGCACTCCATGCAGTTATGCCGGCCACATGACCTTGGAGGTGTCTACGGACAACACTGGCTCTTCGGCTTAGAAATGGAGATGAGCACCAACCTCCAGAGTCAGACACGACTGGACTTAACGTCAGGGGAAACCTTTACCTTTACCTAGTTCACCTATATCCAGAGTGCACTATGAACCCAAACAGTGATGGATCTGGACCAAACTTGAATGATATGCCCAAATTTGAATACTGGTGAATTTTGAGGGGAATTGGCCTGGACATTTTGGAGTTTTAGATACTGGGATGTATATTTCATCGGCAATCAAGGAACATCCTGAACTCCACCAAAGATGGAATTGGGCCAAACTTGGCAACAGAACGCCCATGACTAGCAAAAAAATACTGGAGGTCTTTGGGGAAAATTCATCTTGATTTGGGGGAGTTGTAATTCGCCTACATCCACTGTGCACCTAAAGACCAATGGATCTGGGCCAAACTTTGCATACATATCTGATATGCCAAAATTTTATTACTAGAGGGGTTTGGGGGCAGGGGCGGGACTGGTCTTCCTTTGTGGGAGTTGTAGTTCACCCACAACCTGAGATACTGTGATCTTCCTCAATGATGGATCTGGACCAAACATGGCACGCAGAACCCCCATGACTAACTCAACCTATTGGAGGAGTTGAGGGGACTGATTCACCACAATGGGAGTTGTAGTTTAACCTACACACTGAACCCACCGATGATGCATCCAGAGCAAACTTGCCCAACATAACAAACTTTAAGTACTGATGGAGTTTCTCATGGGTTAACTTGGCATGATGTCAGTTGTAATTAATCCACAATCTTATGCATGTTGTACAATTAAAAATTTGACTTTTTCAAATAACTGCAACATCAGATACCCATGCTAGTGTGAAATAAACCCAAAAGTTTAAAGTGAGACCTTGAGGGCACTGGACCACATGGCATCTCCTTGCTCCTGTCTCCCTACTAGAAGTAACTGCAGACTCATAATGTGACACTTGAAATACTCACCTGTAAGACATACCCACGAATATAGTCTTGAAGTGTCCAGTCCAGGGCATGGAGGATGTGTATGACCTCTTCTTGTTTCAGGATGCTGAAAAGACGATCCAGCAAGATTTTGAGACGGATGGGAACAGCTTGCGTTCCGTACAGCATGAGGCTACTGATATCAAAGACCACATTAGACTGGACGATTTCCACTTGGCTTGCTGAACAGAGATTTGGGATCCTTAGCTTACTTAAAGCTAAAAGGAACAAAAAACAAAAGCAAAACAGAAATGACAAACATGTACCTTGCTAGATATGAAGAAATAAGGAAGCGAAGAAGATCAAAACAAATTGAGGTATTGGGGAATACTGATAAGTTTATCATAAGCTAAGCCATTTTTAAAACAGCTGCTCTCAAACTAACCATTTTCCTTTTCCATACAAACAGGACTTATAAGTTATATAGACACGAATCCTAGCCTTAGTTCCAACAAGACTCAGTCCATTCACTCAATATACCGACATGTTGGAAAACGATTAAATAAAGGAACTAATGGGTCTCTTCTAAAGGTAAAGGTAAAGGTTTCCCCTGACGTTAAGTCCAGTCGTGACCGACTCTGGGAGTTGGTGCTCATCTCCATTTCTAAGCCGAAGAGCTGGCGTTGTCCGTAGACACCTCCAAGGTCATGTGGCCAAAGGCATGACTGCATGGAGCGCCGTTACCTTCCCGCCGGAGCGGTACCTATTGATCTACTCACATTGGCATGTTTTCGAACTGCTAGGTTGGCAGGAGCTGGAGCTAACAGCGGGCGCTCATTCCACTCCCGGGATTTGAACCTGAGACCTTTCAGTACCTTTCGGTCTGCAAGTTCAGCAGCTCAGGGCTTTAACACACTTCGTCACTTGGGCTCCTCCTATTTCATACATCTGTGATTTTTTACTTATTTGAACCTGCATTGAGCAAATTGTTAATAAACTGAGAGCTGTTGCCAAACAGTTTGTACTGCATGGCCAGTTTGTAAGGTTCCAATAAATTGTGGCTTCTTACCGTGTGCTACCCATCCATGCCGACACTGATCACATTGTCGCTGGTTTATTTTCCCTGGTTTAAAGCGTTGACAGCTACAGTTCACCAGAGTGCATTGGATAGCCTGGAAGATCAAGAAACAGATTAAAACAGCAAGAGATCTCTAGTATTTACACACCAGCGCTGGGGAAGGTGAGGTCCTCCAGACGTTTGTTCAAAGAGGATTTACTTTGCCTTCCTTTGAGGAGAAGAGAGGCTGGATGGCCATCTGTCAGGAGTGGTTGGATTGTGTCCTCCTACATGATATAAGGAAGTTGAACTGGATGATCCTTAGGGATATCTGCTAACTTTAGGATTGTATATTATTATTATTATTATTATTATTATTATTATTATTATTATTATTATTATTATTGAGAGGCTGGCTGGCCATCTGTTGGGAGTGTTTGGATTGTATCATCTAATGGCAAAGTTGGGTTGGACTGGATGGCCTTTAGGGGTCTCTCCTAACTGTCTGATTCTATGATTCGATTTGTATTATTACTGTGCAGATATTGGATGGCCATCTGTCAGGAGTGGTTGGATTGTGTCCTCCTGCATGATATAAGGAAGTTGAACTGGATGATCCTTAGGGGTATCTGCTAACCTTAGGATTGTATTATTATTGTTGTTGTTGTTGTTGTTGTTGTTGTTGTTGTTATTATTATTGAGAGGCTGGGTGGGCTGAGTAGGTTGCTAGGAGACCAAGTGGGCGGAGCTTAGCCTTCTAACTGGCAGCAATTGGATAAAAACAATTATTCCTCTCCCTCTAATTAGGACTTCATTTTTCTTTTCATTATGTTGTATGAATGTAGAGGCATGGGCGAGGGGTTGTGCTGCCAAGTTTAGTGTTTCTGGGATGTGTAGTTTTGTTGTTTTATCCTAGGCCGAAATTTCATTACCCTTTTATATATATAGATATACACACATAGTACACACACACACACACACATATATATAGATGGCGCAGAAGGTTAAACCTCTGAGCTGTGAACTTGCTGACCAAAAGATTGGTGGTTTGAATCTGAGGAGCAGAGTGAGCTCCCACTGTTAGCCCCAGCTTCTGCCAACCTAGCAGTTCAAAAACATGCAAATGTGAGTAGATCAATAGGTACCGCTCAGGCTGGAAGGTAACGGCGCTCTATGCAGTCATGCCGGCCACATGAGGTGTCTATGGACAATGCCGGCTCTTTCTTTTAGAAATGGAGATGAGCACCAACCCCCAGAGTCGGACACGACTAGATTTAATATCTGGAGAAAACTTTTACCTTAAGTAATCCAATAGTGTTGGCTGACCGTGGAGAGTTGTGATGGAGGAGCGAAAGCTATGTGTTTTGCTGAAGGGAGATTACTTGCAAATTCCACTCAAAGATGATTTTGTGATAAATTATTCCTTTCTAAACTTCAACTGTTCCCTGATGATTTCAGAAACACAACTAACTGGTCAATACTCCCAAGTTGATAAAACAAAAAGAAAGGAGTTACGCTGGCCAGTAAATTAAACATTAGTTTTGAAACTGTCTCAGGAAAAGCAGAAGTTCCTTGCCAATCGTATCAGTTATGCCATGTCAAACCATATCCGCCAGCCAAGGAACTGCTCTAAAATCACTGAGCTGCAGGAATGTTTGTTGGCCATGTGGGAAATCCATAGTTAGGGCACCCCCAAGAAAGAGGATGCCGCGGAAATATCGGACTTGCTTATGTGGCCGATTGCGATAACTTGTTTTCTCTTTGAAATCGCTGTGTTTTTAACAAAGTTAGATTCAGTTCTGTTTTGAAATTACAATCATAGTGATTGTATCTGTATTTATTTCCTACTTCATTTTGGTTTGGAGCCCCTGATGGCGCAGTGGGTTAAACCACTGAGCTGCTTAATTTTCTGACCGAAAAGTCATTAGTTCGAATCCGGGGAGCAGGGTGAGCTCCCACTATTAGCCCCAGCTTCTGTCAACCTAGCAGTTCAAAAACATGCAAATGTGAGTATTATTATTATTTATTTATTTACAGTATTTATATTCCGCCCTTCTCACCCCAAAGGGGACTCAGGGCGGATCACATTATACACACATAGGGCAAACATTCAATGCCCATAAACACATCAAACAGAGACAGACAGACGCAGAGGCAATTTAACCTTCTCCTGGATGTTCAATTCTGGCCACAGGGGGGAGCAGCTGCTTCATCATCCACTCTGATGGCACTTCCTCACTTCCTCATTCCAAGTCGTAAATTAGTTAAACTTGCCTCCCCACTTTTATAAGTGGTACCTTATTTCCTACTTGATAGATGCAACTATCTTTCCGGTTACTAGGTAAGCAACGAGCAGGGGCTATTTTTTATTTTTTATTGACGGGTGCTCACCCCGCCACGGGCTGGCCTCGAACTCATGACCTCATAGTCAGAGTGATTTATTGCAGCAGGCTGCTCAACAGCCTATGCCACAGCCCGGCTGAAGGTACTGCTTCAGCAGGAAGGAAACAGCGCTCCATGCAGTCATGCCGGACACATAACCTTGGAGGTGCCTAAGGACAACACCAGCTCTTCGGCTTAGAAATGGAGATAGGCACCAATCACTAGAGTTGGACAAGACTAGACTTAATGTCAGGGAAAAACCTTTACCTTTACTTTATAGTTGTAATATTTTGTTAGACTATAAAAACAAAAGTGAGTATCCATTACAGGTTAAAGATAGGGGGGAAATATACAAATCAGTGAAATAAGTAAAAGTACATTATCATAAAACTAGCTTGTATTTAAATCTGCTTTTACAACTTCTTTGAATCTTCTCATTGCAAACTTTGCTCAGATGCTGTAAGAGTCCCTTTATGAACTCCCTCTTTTTGATGGAAGTTTGAACTAAATGATCTTCTAGAGCTGAACATCATTCCGTCGGTGGATTTTACGGCATCTCATAGTGTGCGGTGAGGTCATCTAATTGAACCCACTGTATTTGACATCTCATGAAGTCAATGAGGCCTTGCCTCAAAACAACAGGCCTCTTGGCTCTCGCTTAAATGAAACTTATAAAGTAAATTCATGATGTTCTGTGCCTCTATTTGAGCATGCCAAACTCTAACCTAACCTGCTATTTAAATTATAAGGCAAAATGATCCCAATAGCTTGACTATTATATCCATAATAATCAGGCTAAATGAACCGGGCTGTGGTGCAGCTGGCTAGTAACCAGCTGCAATAAATCACTACTGACCGAGAGGTCATGAGTTCGAAGCCCGGGTCGGGTTAAACCACCGACCATTAAATAGCCCGGCTTGCTGTTGACCTATGCAGCCCCGAAAGAAAGTTGCATCTGTCAAGTAGGGAAATTTAGGTACGCTTTATGCGGGAGGCTAATTTAACCGATTTACAACATCATAAAACTGCCAGGAAAACACGAGGAAAGGAATGAGGAAGTACAGCCACTAGTGGACAGTGAAGCAACAGCTCCCCCTGTTGCCGGAATCATGAAGCTGGAAAAAAATGTTAAATGCCTCTGTGTCTGTCTATATATGTTGTTTGTCTGTTGGCATTGAATGTTTGCCATATATGTGTTCATTGTAATCCGCCCTGAGTCCTCTTCGGGGTGAGAAGGGTGGGATATAAATACTGTAAATAAATAAATAAACAAACAAACTATTTTGCTTCCCAATTACAGAAGAGGGAGAGTAGTCTAGACTAGAGAATTGTCACCGTCTCTAAAACAAAACTATCCGCTCACCAAAGATGTAAAACACTTCCTATCATAATTTCTCTCTTCCGCAACCCAAGTTAGAGCAAAACCATGAATTCTCAGATTTCCAATTGTTGTTATAACGGAGATATGAGTGCTTTAACAGCTTCACAATCTCCGTGTTTCAATAACAAGCAACCTGTACTCTAATTTTTAGTTTCTTTTTATACATACAGTAGAGTCTCGCTCATCCAACATTCTGTATTATCCAATGCAGTTTGCCTTTTAGTAGTCAATGTTTTTGTAGTCAATGTTTTCAATACATTGTGATGTTTTGGTGCTAAATTGGTAAATACAGTAACTACTACATACTGTTACCATGTATTGAACTTCTTTCTCTATCGATTTGTTGTAAAACATGATATTTTGTAAAGGTAAAGGTTTCCCCTAACGTTAAGTCCAGTCATGTCCTATGGAGCTTAAAAAAATCCTATAAGTAAAGTAATTAAGTCTAGTCGTGTCCTACTCTGGGGGTTGGTGTTCATCTCCATTTCTAATTTGAAGAGCAGGTGTTGTCCATAGACACCTCCAAGGTCATGTGGCCACTGGCATGATTGCATGGAGTGCTGTTACCTTCCTGCAGAAGCGGTACCTATTGATCTACTCACATTTGCATGTTTTTGAACTGCTAGGTTGGCAGAAGCTGGGGCTAATAACGGGAGCTCATTCCACGCCCCGGATTCGAACCACCAAACTTTTAACCCACTGCGCCAACATGGGCTCCTGTAAATTCCTATAGTAAAGATAAAGGTTTCCCCTGTTGTTAAGTCCAGTCGTGTCCGACTCTGGGGATTGGTGCTCATCTTCATTTCTAAGCCGAAGAGCCAGCGTTGTCCGTAGACACCTCCAAGGTCATGTGGCCGGCATGACGGCATGGAACGCTGTTACCTTCCCGCCGGAGCTGTACCTATTGATCTACTCACATTTGCATGTTTTCGAACTGCTAGGTTGGCAGAAGCTGGAACTAACAGTGGGCGCTCACTCTGCTCCCCGGGTTTGAACCTGGGACCTTTCGGTCTGCAAGTTCAGCAGCTCAGTGCTTTAACACACTTCGCCACCGGGGCTCCTATTTTGTAAAATTATAACGTAACTAGCTGTGCCCGGCCACGCGTTGCTGTGGTGAAGTATGGTGGTATGGGAAATAAAGTATTGAGGAATTGGTGGTAGTTACGGTAAAGGGTAAAGGTTTTCCCCTGACATTAAGTCCATTATAAATGGGTTATATAGCTGTGTGGAAGGGCCTTGAGTCTATACTGCCATCTAATCCAGTTCAAATCAGATAATCTGTATTTTATAGGCAGTGTGGAAGAGGCCTAACTCTGCCTGTCGCCTGGGCTGAGTGGGTTGCTAGGAGACCAAGTGGGAGGAGCTTAGCCTTCTAACTGGCAGCAATTGGATAAAAACAATTATTCCCCTCCCTCTAATTAGGACTTTATTTTTCTTTTCTTTTTGTTATATGAACGTAGAGGCATGGATGAGGGGTTGTGCTGCCAAGTTTAGTGTTTCTGGGATGTGTAGTTTTGTTGTTTTGTCCTAGGGCAAAATTTCATTACCCTTTTATATATATAGATATATTCAGCTGTTGGTGAACTTGGGGATAGTCCTGTCACCAGGCAACGCACTTCCATCAAGCTGGGAATTTGCCAACCCCTGCACTGTGTAGGTAATTCTCTGACAGGGAATATGACTCTCATATTTGAAAACACACCTATTTGCCTGTCCTCAAACTACAAACCACATGTTTTCTATAAACAGTAGTCAGACATTTAACCTCTTTTTCTGTTTTGTCCTAGGGCGAAATTTCATTACCCTTTTATATATATATAGATTTGACATTTAATAGGCTTTTCCTTAATCCCTCCTTATCATCCAATGTTTTTGCGCGTTTATATTGGATATGCGAGACTCTACTGTGTATATAAAAAGGGAGTCACAATGGATAGAAATGTACACACATTTTCTCCACCCCACCTACAAGTTTTTCCTTGACAATTAAAGGCGATTAGCTGGCATTCCCTTTAACCGTCAAAGGCACACAGTGGCAGATCCGTAGCCACAAAAGAGGCCCAGTAAATGAGAAGAACATGTTACTACACTGCATTTTGAGAAAGTTTGGCTCGGAGCTATGCACTGATTAATATCAGATCTCCTCCTTTACTTGCCTCTTGACAATCTTGTCACATCTGGCTGACAAATCCTTACAAGCTTATCCAAACCCAGGCAGCCCCAGTCCTGCTCGGGGACTCGCTGGGAGGAAGCGGCAGCACCAGCCGCGCACTGATGTGCCATCAGTGAAACTAATGAAGCTGACTCCGGAACAACAGTAAAAAGGGAGCATAACATGCCTCCAGGTTTTGCAACACAGCGCAGAGTTAGCTCACCAGAAGAGAAGGCAAACAATCACCTCCCAAGGTTCAAGGAGCCAAGGAGATGCAGGATGAAAAAAACACCCAAAACCCTCTCGGAAATTCTTCAGCAGCAAGCTCATCCAAGGCACACTTCTTCCAAAACATGGGTGCAATTTTTAAAAAGACAGAAACCCCCTTTCCCGGTTGTCATTTATTTTAATTGCTGCTACTCCATATCCTGATATCCTCAGCCAAAAACATTTCATTTCCTTACTTATCACTAGGAAAAATTACATTGCTAACGTATTGTTTCGAATGGTATATATTTTTAAAAATTACGAGTGCCACTTTTCTCTCCATGGTACATTTCTAATGTATATATACAGTAGAGTCTCACTTATCCAACATAAACGGGCCGGCAGAATGTTGGATAAGCGAATATGTTGGATAATAAGGAGAGATTAAGAAAAGGCCTATTAAACATCAAATTAGGTTATGATTTTACAAATTAAGCACCAAAACATCATGTTATACAACAAATTTGACAGAAAAAGCAGTTCAATACACAGTAATGTTATGTTGTAATTACTGTATTTACGAATTTAGCACTAAAATATCACAATATATTGAAAACATTGACTACAATAATGGCTTGGATAATCCAGAAGCTTGGATAAGTGAGACTCTACTGTATTTTTTAAAATTACGAGTGCCACTTTTCTCTCCATGGTACATTTCTAATGTATATATACAGTAGAGTCTCACTTATCCAACATAAACGGGCCGGCAGAATGTTGGATAAGCGAATATGTTGGATAATAAGGAGAGATTAAGAAAAGGCCTATTAAACATCAAATTAGGTTATGATTTTACAAATTAAGCACCAAAACATCATGTTATACAACAAATTTGACAGAAAAAGCAGTTCAATACACAGTAATGTTATGTTGTAATTACTGTATTTACGAATTTAGCACTAAAATATCACAATATATTGAAAACATTGACTACAATAATGGCTTGGATAATCCAGAAGCTTGGATAAGTGAGACTCTACTGTATTTTTTAAAATTACGAGTGCCACTTTTCTCTCCACGGTACATTTCTAATGTATATATACAGTAGAGTCTCACTTATCCAAGCTAAATGAGCCGGCAGAAGCTTGGATAAGCGAATATCTTGGATAATAAGGAGGGATTAAAGAAAAGCCTATTAAACATTAAATTAGGTTATGATTTTACAAATTAAGCACCAAAACATCATGTTATACAACAAATTTGACAGAAAAAGTAGTTCAATACACAGTAATGTTATGTTGTAACTACTGTATTTACGAATTTAGCACCAAAATATCACAATATATTGAAAACATTGACTACAATAATGGCTTGGATAATCCAGAAGCTTGGATAAGTGAGACTCTACTGTATATAAAAAACCTAGGAGCCTCCGGTGGCTCAGTGAGTTAAAGCGCTAAGCTGCTGAACTTGCAGACCAAAAGGTCCCAGGTTCAAATCCGGGGAGCAGAGTGAGTGCCCACTGTTAGCTCCAGCTTCTGCCAACCTAGCAGTTCGAAAACAAGCAAATGTGAGTAGATCAATAGGTACCGCTCCGGCGGGAAGGTAATGGCATTCCATGCAGTCATGCCGGCCACATGACCTTGGAGGTGTCTACGGACAACGCCGGCTTTTCGGCTTAGAAATGGAGATGAGCACCAACCCCGAAAGTCGGACATGACTGGACTTAACGTCAGGGGAAACCTTTACCTTTCTTTTATAAAAAAAAAACCTAAAGAGAAAATGTTACTAAATTTTAAAAAGGTTTTCCAATCTGCCAAGCAATCTGTTAACGCCACATATTGATGTATTTTTAGTCAACTTAGCTAGATTTTTAAATAAAAGGATGTGTTAACTGAATAGTCGAGTAATTAGCTCTTTCTTAAGCGATGCCAATTTGGAGGCTTTTAAACAGAGGCTGGATGGCCATCTGTCGGGGGTGCTTTGAATGCGATTTCCTGCTTCTTGGCAGGGGGTTGGACTGGATGGCCCATGAGGTCTCTTCCACCTCTACTATTCTATGATTCTATGAACAAAGTTAATACAGAAATATATTAACAACAGCTAATACTTCCCAACGAAGGATTCTCCCAGGCAGTAAGCAGCCAGACCTTGAAGCTGAAAGGCTAGTCAATGCTAACCAAGGTGAGCAATTGCAACATTCACACCTGCTTCAAACAGAATGTTCTCCCATCCTGAACATTCCACAGATATATCAACTCCACTTGCCAAGTTTCCAACAGACCCCACAACCTCTGAGGATGTCTGCCACAGATGCAGGCAAAACATCAGGAAAGAATGCTTCTGGAACATGGCCATACAGCCTGGAAAACTCACAGCAACCCACAGAAATGACAGTTTGGGAGTGTGGTTTTTGTGGAATGAAACTATGAAAGCAGCCAATTCAAAGGCAGGTATCTGTTTTGAATGGCTCATACTAATAGTTTTCCTGATTTTTTTAAATTACAATTTAGAAGTACATGTAACAAAATCATCACTCCAAGGCAAGGAATCTCCAAAATGTGGGTGCAGGACATATAATGAAGAGCGAGTGAACTGATGGATGTGAACGAAGTGAAGTGGGAGGAAGACCCCACTGAACTAACTCCCCAAAAGCATCTTTTTTACAAACATACATTGCCTAGACTTCTTGAGATTTGTGTGACACAAGAACAATAATTTATTTGCTTAAGAGCGCTTGACCGGGACCATGTTGGAGTTGCAAAAATCATGCAACACCATGAAAATGAACAAAATCTGGCAGCCTGTATTTTAAAAACTCTAAATTCAGGACAGTAAATAAAGAACAACTCTCAGTAAACAGAGGAATTCCAGACAGGAATAAATCAGAGCCAGATAACACCTCAAAACAAAGGATTCCCCCAGGTAGGAAGCAGCCAGGCTTTGAAGCTGCAAGGCCATTCAAAGCTAATCAAGGTGGCCAATTGCAACATTCACACCTACAACAGACAAGAGTTCTTTCTCCCACCCTGGAAATTATTCCAAAGATATATAAACCTCACTTGCCTAGTTTTCAACAGACCTCACCACCCCTGAGGATGCCTGCCATAGATGTGGTGGAAACGTCAGGAGAGAATGCTTCTGGAATATGTCCATACATTCCGGGAAACTCACAGCAACCCAACAATAATAATTTATTTGTTTAAGACCGTGTTGGAGTTGCAAAAACCATGCATTGGATAGCTATTAAAGTACATTTAGAAGGAGTACACATTAAATACAGTAGAGTTTCACTTATCCAAGCCTCGCTTATCCAAGCTTCTGGATTATCCAAGCCACTTTTGTAGTCAATGTTTTCAATATATCACGATAATTTGGTGCTAAATTCGTAAATACAGTAATTATAACATAACATTACTGCATATTGAACTACTTTATCTTTCAAATTTGTTGTATAACATGATGTTTTGGTGCTTAATTTGTAAAATCATAATCTAATTTGATGTTTAATAGGCTTTTCCTTAATCCCTCCTTATTATCCAAGATATTCGCTTATCCAAGCTTCTACCAGCCCGTTTATGTTGGATAAGTGAGACTCTACTGTATTACATTTATTTTACTCTATTATTATTATTATTATTATTATGAATACATTTATTATTTCACTCTGATCTTATTATTATTATTGCATTTATTATTTTACTCGATTATTTTACTCTTTGTCTAGCTTGGATAAGTGAGACTCTACTATATTACATTTATTTTACTCTATTTTTATTATTATGAATACATGTATTATTTCACTCTGATCTTATTATTATTATTATTGCATTTATTATTTTACTCTATTATTTTACTCTATGTCTAGCTTGGATAAGTGAGACTCTACTGTATTACATTTATTTTACTCTATTTTTATTATTATTATGAATACATTTATTATTTCACTCTGATCTTATTATTATAATTATTGCATTTATTATTTTACTCTATGTCTAGCTTGGATAAGTGAGACTCTACTGTATTACATTTATTTTACTCTATTTTTATTATTATTATGATGAATACATTTATTATTTCACTCTGATCTTATTATTATTATTATTGCATTTATTATTTTACTCTATGTCTAGCTTGGATAAGTGAGACTCTACTGTATTACATTGATTTTACTCTATTTTTATTATTATTATGAATACATTTATTATTTCACTCTGATCTTATTATTATTATTATTGCATTTATTATTTTACTCTATGTCTAGCTTGGATAAGTGAGTCTCTACTGTATTGCATTTATTATTTTACTCTATGTCTAGCTTGGATAAGTGAGACTCTACTGTATTACATTTATTTTACTCTATTTTTATTATTATTATGAATACATGTATTATTTCACTCTGATCTTATTATTATTATTATTGCATTTATTACTTTACTCTATTATTTTACTCTATGTCTAGCTTGGATAAGTGAGACTCTACTGTATTACATTTATTTTACTCTATTTTTATTATTATTATGAATACATTTATTATTTCACTCTGATCTTATTATTATAATTATTGCATTTATTATTTTACTCTATGTCTAGCTTGGATAAGTGAGACTCTACTGTATTACATTGATTTTACTCTATTTTTATTATTATTATGATGAATACATTTATTATTTCACTCTGATCTTATTATTATTATTATTGCATTTATTATTTTACTCTATGTCTAGCTTGGATAAGTGAGACTCTACTGTATTACATTTATTTTACTCTATTTTTATTATTATTATGAATACATGTATTATTTCACTCTGATCTTATTATTATTATTATTGCATTTATTATTTTACTCTATGTCTAGCTTGGATAAGTGAGTCTCTACTGTATTGCATTTATTATTTTACTCTATGTCTAGCTTGGATAAGTGAGACTCTACTGTATTACATTTATTTTACTCTATTTTTATTATTATTATGAATACATGTATTATTTCACTCTGATCTTATTATTATTATTATTGCATTTATTATTTTACTCTATGTCTAGCTTGGATAAGTGAGTCTCTACTGTATTGCATTTATTATTTTACTCTATGTCTAGCTTGGATAAGTGAGACTCTACTGTATTACATTTATTTTACTCTATTTTTATTATTATTATGAATACATGTATTATTTCACTCTGATATTATTATTATTATTGCATTTATTATTTTACTCTATGTCTAGCTTGGATAAGTGAGACTCTACTGTATTGCATTTATTATTTTACTCTATTATTTTACTCTATGTCTAGCTTGGATAAGTGAGACTCTACTGTATTGCATTTATTATTTTACTCTATTATTTTACTCTATGTCTAGCTTGGATAAGTGAGACTCTACTGTATTACATTTATTTTACTCTATTTTTATTATTATTATGAATACATTTATTATTTCACTCTGATCTTATTATTATTATTATTGCATTTATTATTTTACTCTATGTCTAGCTTGGATAAGTGAGACTCTACTGTACTATCAGGAAAGCCTTTGTGATTTACAGATGCTCCCACCTGAAGCCAGGAAAAGACTCAGATCACAAAGAGTTTCTCACAACCATACCGAGAAGATAAGGCACTTTTAGGATCCCTTTTTATTTAGAAAATCCGGCACTGAGTTCAGTACTTTCCCGTCTAAAGTGCACCTCCTTGGAAGTCAGTCTGTTTGACATTATACCTGGAAGAAATACGGTTCCAAAGCTCCCAAACTGGGAAATAATTCGCAGAATTGCCCTCAAAGCGCCTTCGAAGGGAATGACTTGACACCCGACAATCCAGCAAACAAGTCCTGCCAATGTAGGGAAGGGAAAGAAAGAGGAAGGGGACCAAATCCGAGGCAAAGTGCGGGACTTTTCCTTACCTCCGACATGTCTTCTTAAGGAGCATGTGTCTGGAGAGCGAGAGGCATCCACTTCCCATCCCCTCCTCCTCCTCCTTTGTACAGCTGTGAGTTGTACAAAGCAGCACCGGGACGCATTCCTGTCTCTACAAGCAGGGAAGGGCCGGCGCATCCCCACGCGCCTCCTGCTCCGGCTTAACCCGCATCAGGAGCGGCCCCAGAGCCCAGGAGGAGAAGCAGGGCTTGGGTGAGTCCGGGGCTGAGAAGGGGGCCAAGGAAACTCCCCCAAGGCTCCTCCCCTCCAGTCCTTGCCATGTGTGGGGGTCACAGAAGGCAGGCTTCTTGCTCAACCACAAGGCACTCTGCAATGTCAAGGTACAGTAGAGTCTCACTTATCCAACATTCGCTTATCCAACATTCTGGATTATCCAACGCATTTTTGGAGTCAATGTTTTCAATACATCGTGATATTTTGGTGCTAAATTCTTAAATACAGTAATTACTACATAGCATTACTGCGTATTGAACTACTTTTTCTGCCAAATTTGTTGACTAACATGATGTTTTGGTGCTTCATTTGTAAATTCATAACCTAATTTGATGTTTAATAGGCTTTTCCTTAATCTCTCCTTATTATCCAACATATTCGCTTATCCAACGTTCTGCCGGCCCGTTTATGTTGGATAAGTGAGACTCTACTGTATCCCCCAAGTGGGCTGCCGCCCTGGCCCATTCTTTAAGAAGATCATAGAATCATAGAATAGTAGAGTTGGAAGAGACCTCATGTGAGATGCCACATCATAACAAAACAAACCCATAACCAGGAGAATGCCTCACATTTCAAAAAGTCATGGATCTACCTGTCCATTCTATCCAACAGAACAGGGGATCATAGAATAATAATAATAATAACAACAACAACACAGCAGACAAAGAATCAGTACAAGAAAACCGCACTACAAACTAGAGCTGACAGCTGGTACAACAAAACATTGCATGGAAAGTTCCTTGACAAAATTGAAGGAAGGACAGAACAGAGAGTAGGGGATCATAGAATAACAACAACAACAACACAGCAGACAAAGAATCAGTACAAGAAAACCGCACTACAAACTAGAGCTGACAGCTGGCACAACAAAACATTGCATGGAAAGTTCCTTGACAAAATTGAAGGAAGGACAGAACAGAGAGTAGGGGATCATAGAATAATAATAATAATAATAACAACAACAACAACAACAACACAGCAGACAAAGAATCAGTACAAGAAAACCGCACTACAAACTAGAGCTGACAGCTGGCACAACAAAACATTGCATGGAAAGTTCCTTGACAAAATTGTAGGAAGGACAGAACAGAGAGTAGGGGATCATAGAATAATAATAATAATAATAATAATAATAATAATAATAATAACAACACAGCAGACAAAGAATCAGTACAAGAAAACCGCACTACAAACTAGAGCTGACAGCTGGCACAACAAAACATTGCATGGAAAGTTCCTTGACAAAATTGAAGGGAAGGACAGAACAGAGAGTAGAGGATCATAGAATAATAATAACAACAACAACAACAACAACAACAACAACAACACAGCAGACAAAGAATCAGTACAAGAAAACCGCACTACAAACTAGAGCTGACAGCTGGCACAACAAAACATTGCATGGAAAGTTCCTTGACAAAATTGTAGGAAGGACAGAACAGAGAGTAGGGGATCATAGAATAATAATAATAATAATAATAATAATAATAATAATAATAACAACAACAACAACACAGCAGACAAAGAATCAGTACAAGAAAACCGCACTACAAACTAGAGCTGACAGCTGGCACAACAAAACATTGCATGGAAAGTTCCTTGACAAAATTGTAGGAAGGACAGAACAGAGAGTAGGGGATCATAGAATAATAATAATAATAATAATAATAATAATAATAATAATAACAACAACACAGCAGACAAAGAATCAGTACAAGAAAACCGCACTACAAACTAGAGCTGACAGCTGGCACAACAAAACATTGCATGGAAAGTTCCTTGACAAAATTGTAGGAAGGACAGAACAGAGAGTAGGGGATCATAGAATAATAATAATAATAATAATAATAATAATAATAATAATAATAACAACAACAACACAGCAGACAAAGAATCAGTACAAGAAACCCGCACTACAAACTAGAGCTGACAGCTGGCACAACAAAACATTGCATTTAGCCTATAAAGCTCTAAACGGTTCCAGCCCAGCTTATTTGTCCGAACGTGTCTCCAGCTATGACCCACCTTGAAGCTTAAGATCATCAGATGAGGCCCTGCTCACGGTCCCGTCAGCCTCACAGGTGCGGCTGGTGGGGACGAGAGACAGGGCTTTTTCAGTAGTGGCTCCCCACCTATGGAACGCTCTCCCCATTGAAGTTAGGCAGGCTCCCTCCCTCCTATCCTTCCGTAGGAAGGTTAAAACTTGGTTATGGGGCCAGGCTTTTGAATAATAATTGGCAGCGTTAATTATTATCATGTACGCTGAACTCAATCGACAGACCCAGTTTTTTTTTTTGAACTGAACACACCTACCTTTATTTTATAATGTGTTTTAAGAATACTGATGTAAGTTAATAATTTTTTAACTGATTTATATTGCACTGTATAATTTTTATATATGCGTTTTATTGTAAGCCGCCCTGAGTCCCCTGTTGGGTGAGAAGGGCGGGATATAAATATTTTAATAAATAAATAAAAAATTGAAGAAAGAGCTAATAAGGAGAAGGCCTGGCTATGGCTCACGAATGGGACCCTGAAGAAGGAGACAGAAGGCCTGATCCTTGCAGCCCAGGAGCAAGCCATCAGAACAAAGGCAATTCAGGCCAAGATCGAAAAATCAGCTGATGACCCAAAATGCAGACTGTGCAAGGAAACCAACGAAACCATTGATCATATCCTCAGCTGCTGTAAGAAAATTGCACAGACAGACTACAAACAGAGGCACAACTATGTGGTCCAAATGATCCATTGGAACTTATGCCTCAAGTACCAGCTCCCTGCAGCAAAGAACTGGTGAGATCACAAACCTGCAAAAGTATTGGAGAATGAACACGCAAAGATACTGTGGGACTTCCGAATCCAGACTGACAAAGTTCTGGAACATAACACACCAGACATCACAGTTGTGGAAAGGAAAAAGGTTTGGATCATTGATGTTGCCATCCCAGGTGACAGTCGCATTGACGAAAAACAACAGGAAAAACTCAGCCGCTATCAGGACCTCAAGATTGAACTTCAAAGACTCTGGCAGAAACCAGTGCAGGTGGTCCCGGTGGTGATGGGCACATTGGGTGCTGTGCCAAAAGATCTCAGCCGGCATTTGGAAACAATAGACATTGACAAAATTACCATCTGCCAACTGCAAAAGGCCACCCTACTGGGATCTGCGCACATCATCCGAAAATACATCACACAGTCCTAGACACTTGGGAAGTGTTTGACTTGTGATTTTGTGAAACGAAATCCAGCATATCTATCTTGTTTGCTGTGTCATTCAATAATAATAATAATAGATAAAGGTTTTCCCCTAACTTTAAGTCCAGTCATGTCTGATTCGGGGTTGGTGCTCATCTCCATTTCCAAGCTGAAGAGCCGGCATTGTCCGTAGACAGCTCCAATTGTCACATGACTGTATGGAGGGCCATTACCTTCCCACTGGAGCGGTACCTATTGATCTACTCACATTTGCTAACAGCAGGCGCTCACTCCACGCCCTGGATTCGAACCTGCGACTTTTCAGTCTGCAAGTTCAGCAGCTCAGCACTTAAACATACTGCACCACCGGGGGCTCCATAATAATAATAATAATAATAATAATAATAATAATAATAATAATAATAAAACTCATGACCATTCATCATTCACTGCACCCTCGCAGTGATGTTGACCGGCTATATCTGCCTAGAAGATCAGGGGGCAGAGGACTCCTACAAGTAAAACAAGCAGATGAAGAAGAAGAACATGCCCTGGCAGAATATGTAAAGCAAAGTGAAGAACCTGCTTTGATTGAAGTCAAAAATCAGAAACTCCTCAAAGCACAGCAGACAAAAAACCAGTACAAGAAAACCACACTACAAACTAGAGCTGACAACTGGCACAACAAAACATTGCATGGAAAGTTCCTTGACAAAATTGAAGGAAAAGCTGATAAGGAGAAGACCTGGCTCTGGCTCACAAATGGGACCCTGAAGAAGGAGACAGAAGGCCTGATCCTTGCAGCCCAGGAGCAAGCCATCAGAACAAATGCAATTAAGGCCAAGATCGAAAAATCAGCTGATGACCCAAAATGCAGACTGTGCAAGGAAACAGATGAAACCATTGATCATATCCTCAGCTGCTGTAAAAAAATTGCACAGACAGACTACAAACAGAGGCACAACTATATCTTGTTTGCTGTGTCATACAACGTCGTTGTGTCAATAATAATAATAATAATAATACGTTACTGTGAGATTTCCAGGCTGTATGTCCATATTTGGGGGCCTCCAGTGGCACAGTTAAAATCAAAATCATTTTAAATCAAACCTGTGAATGATCAAGACCCGCAAAGGTCAAAACCACACATATGGAAGGAGAACTGTAAGATGTAAGCAGCGTTCTGCAAACTCTTTGGCTCCTGCTTGTTTATACAAAGCCTGTAAGTGCTGGATGAAGCTTCTGTGTTTAGTGGGACTGATAGGAGATGCCTGCACACCTTTCATTTTGGTGTGGGTTTCAGGTAAATAAGCTACAACACGGCTGCTTGAGGAAAATGTTATTATTTGGCTCTGCTTTAGTATAATTAGCAAGTACTATATCAAGTGGAGCTGCTGGCAGGGGAATATGCAGGTAGCTTTACGTATCAATTAAAATGTTACATCATGACTAGCCAGTCAAAATTAGAAAAAAAATGCTGGATGACATCAGTGGCAAATCAGCAGAGTTCCATATTCAAAGAGGTGTTTACCTCTCCGCTCAGGTACTCTAAATTGCACCTAGGTCTGTCAAATTAGCTGGTGGCCCCTGCGCTGGGTATTGCAGCCTATGGACTCAGCTAGTTTTGAAAATTCAGTGAGGCTACTAAATAACAGTAATCTCGGAGGTGGGAAAGGAGACATCAGTGAAAGAAGAAAGAAGAGGGGATCCTACTCCCCTCAAGACAATGCAAAAATCGGTTTTAGTGAACTGGAAGGTTCATGGGATAAATTATTAATATCGAATAAAAAAGAGATTTCTAAAATTTATAACATACTACTGGGTTGGTCAACCGAAGAGGAATCAGTGAAACAATGCATGATTAGTTGGGCTAAAAATATTGGGCGAACTATAAATTTTTCAGAATGGGAACAAATTTGGGGGGAAAAAATTAAATACACATATGCCTGGGATCTAAAAGAAAATTGGTTAAATTTTTTTCATAGGTGGTACATGACACCGAAGAAGTTGGGGGCCATGGACAAAAAATATTCGAATAATTGCTGGAAATGCAAATCCCAAGAAGGTACATTTTACCATCTTTGGTGGTCTTGTCCAAAAATACAAAAATTTTGGAAAAAAATTCATGAAGAAACCCAAAAAATCTTAAATAAAAAATTCCCCATGAAACCCGAATTCTATTTATTAGGAATGTTGGACTCATCATTAAATTGGGAATTAAATGAAGATAAATTATTAACTTATATAACAACGGCGGCTAGGATAACCTTGGCTAAAAAATGGAAACTAGAACAGATTCCCGAATTAGAACTTTGGCTGGAGAAGTTGGAAGAAATAAGAGATATGGATCAATTAACTTTTTACATGAAAGATACAAGAGGTAAACCCATTAAGAAGACTAATTGGGAAAAAGTGGATGTTTATTTTAAAAGAAAAGAAAAAGGTAAAACAAAAGAAGAACCGGGACAATAACGGAAATCTAGTATTCATAATGTATGTATTCGAAGATAGAGATCTGTGCGGTTGTCCCTCCACATTGGCAGTTTTGACTTTTGCGGATGAGATTATTCACTGACTTGATTACAAATATTATTTCTAGAAATCTCTAAGCTCTCCAGTACGAGTTTGTGGTCAGTGTCTTCCAGAATTGGTTGCCGTGGGTTTTCCGGGCTGTATGGCCATGTTCCAGAAGCATTCTCTCCTGACGTTTCGCCCACATCTATGCCAGGCATCCTCAGAGGGTGTGAGTTCTGATGGAAACTAGGCAAGTGGGGTTTATATATCTGTGGAATAATGTCCAGGGTGGGAGAAAGAACTCTTGGCTGTTTGAGGCAAGTGTGATTGATGCAATTGATCAGCTTGATTAGCATTGAATAATAATAATCATCATCATCATCAGCTGATGACCCAAAATGCAGACTGTGCAAGGAAACTGATGAAACCATCGATCATCTCCTCAGCTGCTGTAAGAAAATTGCACAGACAGACTACAAACAGAGGCACAACTCTGTGGCCCAAATGATTCATTGGAACTTATGCCTCAAGTACCGCCTCCCAGCAGTAAAGAACTGGTGGGATCACAAACCTGCAAAAGTATTGGAAAATGAGCACACAAAGATACTGTGGGACTTCCGAATCCAGACTGACAAAGTTCTGGAACACAACACACCAGACATCACAGTTGTGGAAAAGAAAAAGGTTTGGATCATTGATGTCGCCATCCCAGGTGACAGTCGCATTGACGAAAAACAACAGGAAAAACTCAGCCGCTATCAGGACTTCAAGATCGAACTTCAAAGACTCTGGCAGAAACAAGTGCAGCTGGTCCTGGTGGTGATGGGCACACTGGGTGCCGTGCCAAAAGATCTCAGCTGGCATTTGGAAACAATAGACATTGACAAAATTACGATCTGCCAACTGCAAAAGGCCACCCTACTGGGATCTGGGCTCATCATCCGAAAATACATCACACAGTCATCACACTTGGGAAGTGTTCGGCTTGTGATTTTGTGATATGAAATCCAGCATATCTATCTTGTTTGCTGTGTCATACAATATAATATAACAATAATAATAAAACTTTATTTATACCCCGCCACCATCTCTCCGGACTCAGGGCAGACTACATGGGGCAGAGGCCTAAACAACATAGGGAAAAATATAGGCAACATAATACAAATCACACTATAAAAAGATAAAAGAGTAATACATGACATCACACAGTCCTAGACATTTGGGAAGTGTTCGACTTGTAATTTTGTGATATGAAATCCAGCATGTCTATCTTGCTTGCTGTGTCATACAATATAATATAACAATAATAAAAAACTTTATTTATACCCCGCCACCATCTCCCCGCGGGGACTCGGGGCGGCTTACAACATGGGGCAGAGGCCCAAACAACATAGGACAAAAAATAGGCAACATAATACAAATCACACTATAAAAAGATAAAATAGTAATACAATATATCAATTAAAACAAAAATACAGGATAAAGAATTGCATTTAAAACACATAAATGGTAAAATCGTAACAAATACAGGATAGATTATTAAAAACCCTCTGGTGCTGATTAATTAATGACTGTATCTCCAAAGGCCCTTGCAGCTTCAAAGGATGGCTGTTTCCTGCCTGGGGGAATCCTTTGTTGGGAGATGTTAGCTGGCCCGGATTGTTTCATGCCTGGAACTCCCCTGTTTTATTAGTATTGTTCTTTATTTACTGTCTTGATTTTAGAGTTTTTAAAAAATCGGTAGCTAGGTTTTGTTCATTTTGATGGATTCCTCCTTTCTGTTGAAATTGTCCACATGCTTGTGCATTTCAATGGCTTCTCTGTGTAGCCTGACATGGTGGTTGTTAGAGTGGTCCAACAAAGGCAAGAAACAGCCAGGCTTTGAAGCTGAAAAGCCATTCAAAGCTAATCAAGGTGGTCATTAAATTCATGGACAAAAAGGGCCAATTTTAATTTCTTTGCAAAGTACTCTTTAGTTTTTAGCCAGTTTGGTTCCCCAGATGTTATTGAACAACATCTCCCATCCCTTTTGATTAGGAGCCTCCGGTGGCCTAGGGGATAAAAGCCTTGTGACTTGAAGGTTGGGTTGCTGACCTGAAGGCTGCCAGGTTCAAATCCCACCAGGGGAGAGTGTGGATGAGCTCCCTCTATCAGCTCCAGCTCCATGCGGGGACATGAGAGAAGCTTCCCACAAGGATGGTAAAAACATCAAAACATCCGGGCGTCCCCTGGGCAACGTCCTTGCAGACCGCCAATTCTCTCACTCCTGACACGAAGAAAAAAAAATCCCTTTTGATTGTCCACGTGAACTGGGGATAATGGGATTTGCAACCCAGCAACATTTGCGGTTCTGAGGTTGGGACATTTTTAGACATCATCTCTACAAGCCTTGTATCTGAATTCAGACCCCACTATCTCGACTAAACAGAACAAACTGCAGCCTTCCAGATGTTACTGTATCACAACTCCCATCAGTTCAAGTCATAATGTCTAATAATACTGGAATTGTGGTCCAGCATTTTGAGGGCCACATAAAATGGTATGGAGGGATGGATTTAGTCTTGAATTTGACACAGGTGATGCAAATCTACAGCAGATGCTTGAGGACTACAAACTATAATGTAACTTCATAACAGTTATATCCCCTTTGGCACTCTCCAAATGCATTGGATGATGACTCCCATCATGCTTATCTATCATACTTCAGAGCATCTCGAGATTGGGCAAAGGATGACATAGAAGGACTGAGGCTTCTTACTACCTAGAGACCAGGAGTAAGGGTCTGAAACAGAAGAGACAGAGATGTCTAGCTATCTGTTTACTGCAGGAGGCTGTTGGGTCGGTCCGTGAATCCTACCACTTTCAAAAATGCATGAAAAGTGTCTGGAAATTCCACCTGGATGCTATCAATCTTGTCCAAGTAAACAAGGCTGACGTTGGTGCTAGCCTGCTCGCTGGTACAGGTTAGGAAGGGTCACAGAGGAAAAAACGATGACCCAACTTGCCTCCCGATACACAAGTTCTGGAATCTATCACACAAGAACAGGCGCATAGTGTGGACCTTTGCATCTTTCTGTTCCTGAGTGACAAAGGTTGTGTGCATCAGCACACACAGATAACTAAAAGTATACAGAACTACAAAAAAATTCAAAACAAACACAGATCCCCAAAAAACAGTGGTGATTAAAGCAGCCCAATGACACACAATGCAATAAAAGAGCAAAACATTTTAGGGCGTTTCATGGAAAAACTGTCCAAAAGAGTCCCAAACTCATAGGCAAATGCAAGAGGATGGAGTAGGGCTACTTTCTCAGAACTCAGAATGTTTTTGAACTATAGCCTTCAGAATCCCTAAATGACGTGGCCAATGGCATTAAGTGGTTCTAGGAATGGCAGTCCATGGTCAAATCCCATTTGATGCTTGACGTAACACAAAGTTCTATCACCATAGTTAGACTGCATATTTGGGAGGGCAAAGAATACTTATTTTTCCTCCTTTCGTCTGTTCTTCTATTAAAGGTGAGGGCATCCTTGGCTGTCCTTTCCCAGCACACCAGACCAGCCTTCTTGTCTCACCATTTCCCTGCCGTGCAGGCCGTTTTCTGTTCCAGGATACTTTTCTGGTCTCCACCCTGTGCTCCTGAGCATAGATTTCTGCAAGAAGGATGCTCCTCCCAGAAACATCTATAAGAGTCCGAAACCTGGGATGCAGAGGGAGGCTGTGGACTCCCTATCAAGTTTGGCAGTAATGCCAGACATGCCCAACTCAGGCTGCCTACACTATAAATTATGTCAGCCACAAATAAACAAGGGGTACATTGCAGACCGAAAGGTCCCAGGTTCAAATCCCGGGAGCGGCTTGAACGCTAGCCAACCTAGCAGTTTGAAAACATGCAAATGTGAGTAGATCAATAGCTACTGCTCCGGTGGGAAGGTAACGGCCCTCCATGCAGTCATGCCAATGGCCACATGACCTTGGAGGTGTCTACGGACAACGCCGGCTCTTCGGCTTAGAAATTGAGATGAGAACCAACCCCCAGAGTCAGACATGACTGGACTTAACGTCAGGGGAAACCTTTACCTTTACTTTTTACATTTCCTTTGCAGACCCAAAAATCCCCCAACTGGCTTCCTTTGATTGTATATTTCTGCATGGCAAGGGGTTGGAGTGGATGGCCCTTGTGGTCTCTTCCAACTTAGGATTCCGTGAAATATCTTCTGAAGGGTTCCATGATTTGAAAACTTTTGTGGACCGCTGTTCTATAGTGCTGTACACATAATCACTGGGGCAGAAACAGATGGAAATGTGCTTCATCAGTTCAGAATTTCCAAGTTCTATAGTAGTAAAGGTAAAGGTTTTCACCTGACATTAATTCTAGTTGTGTCCGACTCTGGGAGTTGGTGCTCACCTCTATTTCTAAGCTGAAGAGCCACCATTGTCTGTAGACGCCTCCAAGGTCATGTGGCCGGCATGACTGCATGGAGCTCCATTACTGTCCCGCCGGAGCGGTACCTATTGATCTACTCACACTTGCATGTTTCGAACTGCTACTCTGTTTCCCCTAAAATAAGACATTCCCAGAAAATAAGACCTAGTAGAGGTTTTGCTGAATTGCTAAATATAAGGCCTGCCCTAAAAGTAAGACCTAGCAACGTTTTTGTTTGGAAGCATGCCCACCAAACAGAACATCAGAGCATGCAGGATCGGTAACTGTACATACCATAGAGTGTTGTACATGCAAATATTGGTAGTAACAAGAAATTCTTGATAGGATTCAGAGTTTGTCTGGTTATGCTGGTTTGTGATGACAACTACTGTACAGTATATAATAAATGTTAATTTTTTTGTTCAACATTAACGTGAATTTTTCTTCATGGAAAAATAAGACATCCCTTGAAAATAAGACCTAGCGCATTTTTGGGAGCAAAAATTAATATAAGACACTGTCTTATTTTTGGGGAAACACGGTAGGTTGGCAAAAGCTGGGACTAATAGCAAGGGCTCATCCCGCTCCCTAGATTTGAACCACCAATCTTTCGGTCAGCAAGTTCAGCAGTTCAGCGGTTTAACCCACTGCGCCATCGGGGGCTCCTAATCCTATAATACATGTGGTATAATAAGCTTCATGTTATCAAGGAAATAATCTAGATAAGGTAATATCGCTACAAGCAAGAAGGAAAAGCGATCACATGTTTGACAATCAGTGCCTCTGCATTTACATGTTTGAAGGCGAGAAGGGACGAAGACATCTTTATACAGTTACTGGACAAAATACTGCTTGAGTGTGGTTTTTTTCATATTAATTGCAGCAATGAATGAAACATCAGGTTACATCACAACACTGTCGTTCAGTTGAGGAAAAATAACTCGAGACTGGTGTTTTGAAACAGATTAATGTCAAGCTATGCAGCACAGTGCCATCCTTCCTCGTAGCAAGAACAGGAACTCACTTCTAAGACAGTTGACACTTCTCATGTGATCTGGGTGAAGGATTAGTTAGTAGGCAGCCGGAGAACTCTTTGTGTCTTACTTGACTCTTCTGCAGTTCAAAAGGATGGATAATATATTTAGTGTTCTATTGACTAGAGATCGTCTGAACAAAAAGGAAGCGCAGCGGTTAAAAAGGTGGTGCAGTGAGTTAAACCGCTGAGCTGCTGAACTTGCCATACCTCACAACCTCTGAGGATGCCTGCCATAGATGTGGGCAAAATGTCAGGAGAGAATACTTCTGGAACATGGCCACACAGCCCGAAAGACAGACAACAAACCTGAAACCAAGTTTTGTTTAGTAAAGTATCAGAAAGTGTCACTGTTTTGGACAATTGTGGACTCTGGAGGGGTAGAATCCCGGAAAAAGCACAGCCTTAGTGATTCCATAAGCCAACTTGCAAGAGACAAAGTGCAGCGTTGATTCTTGTGTGCAGGCGAACACTGCAGTTCCAAGTGATTTTTTTAAAAAAACGATGGTATCAATCTGGGTGGGGACGAGGCACGTTTGGGCAAGGTGTGCACAAGTCACACAGCCTTCCTTTCCAGCTCATCACAAGGTATCATTAGTCTGCCCAACTGTGCTGTTTTGTCTCGACAAAATGCTTGCTGTTGTCAAGGGCAGCTGGCTTTCCAATGCCTCCGCCGTCTCTTTTCACCTCCCTCGCCCAAGTCATTGGACCTACTCTTTCCAGGTGGCAGGCCTCTCAGCCCTGGGCTTCCCAGCTGTTGAAATGACAAATCCTATCAGCAACGGTTAATGAAGGAGAGTTACCCCTGAAGAAATGGCCCTGATAGGCGCATCCTTTCCCCAGTCCCCACACATTCCTTCAATGGCTTCTCTGTGTAGTCAGATACATAAACACCACTTGCCTAGGTTCCAATCTCCAAAGATGCCTGACAAAGATGTGGGCGAAACGTCAGGAGAGAATGCTTCTGGAACATGGCCATACAGCCTGGAAAAATCACAGCAACCCACAACATATTTATAATGGCCAATGCTGGTGATAGAATTAATGTGGATCAGAACAGATGCACAGTAGATTCTGGAATTAGAATGTATTATTATTATTATTATTATTATTATTATTATTATTATTATTATTATTACAGTAGAGTCTCACTTATCCAACATAAATGGGCCAGCAGAATGTTGGATAAGCAAATATGGTGGATAATAAGGAGGCATTAAGGAAAAGCCTATTAAACATCAAATTAGGTTATGATTTTACAAACTAAGCACCAAAACATCATGTTAGACAACAAATTTGGCAGAAAAAGTAGTTCAATACGCAGTAATGCTATGTAGTAATTACTGTATTTATGAATTTAGCACCAAAATATCATGATACAGTAGAGTCTCACTTATCCAAGCTAAACGGGCCGGCAGAAACTTGGATAAGCGAATATCTTAGATAATAAGGAGGGATTAAGGAAAAGCCTATTAAACATCAAATTAGATTATGATTTTACAAATTAAGCACCAAAACTTCATGTTATAAAACAAATTTGGCAGAGAAAGTAGTTCAATACACAGTAATGTTGTATTTTAATTACTTTATTTACAAATTTAGCACCAAAATATCATGATATATTGAAAACATTGACTACAAAAATGGCTTGGATTATCGAGAGACTTGGATAAGCGAGGCTTGGATAAGTGAGACTCTACTGTATATTGAAAATATTGACTACAAAAATGCGTTGGATAATCCAGAACGTTGGATAAGTGAATGTTGGATAAGTGAGACTCTACTGTATTATTATTATTTTATTATGACACAGCAAACAAGATAGATATGCTGGATTTCGTATCACAAAATCACAAGTCGAACACTTCCCAAGTGTCTAGGAGTGTGTGATGTATTTTCGGATGATGTGTGCAGATCCCAGTAGGGTGGCCTTTTGCAGTTGGCAGATTGTAAATTTGTCAATGTCTATTGTTTCCAAATGCTGGTTGCGATCTTTTGGCACGGCACCCAGTGTGCCCATCACCACCGGGACCACCTGTATTGGTTTCTGCCAGAGTCTTTGAAGTTCAGTCTTGAGGTCCTGATAGTGGCTGAGTTTTTCCTGTTGTTTTTTGTCAATGCGATTGTCACCTGGGATGGCAACATCAATGATCCAAACATTTTTTTTCCACAACTGTGATGTCTGGTGTGTTGTGTTCCAGAACTTTGTCAGTCTGGATTCAGAAGTCCCACAGTATCTTTGCGTGCTCATTTTCCAATACTTTTGCAGGTTTGTGATCCCACCAGTTCTTTGCTGCTGGAAGGTGGTACTTGAGGCATAAGTTCCAATGAATCATTTGTGCCACGTAGTTGTGCCTCTGTTTGTAATCTGTCTGTGCGATTTTCTTACAGCAGCTGAGGAGATGATCAATGGTTTCGTCGGTTTCCTTGCACAGTCTGCATTTTGGGTCATCAGCTGATTTTTTGATCTTGGCCTTAATTGCCTTTGCCCTGATGTCTTGCTCCTGGGCTGCAAGGATCAGGCCTTCTGTCTCCTTCTTCAGGGTCCCATTCGTGAGCCAGAGCCAGGTCTTCTCCTTATCAGCTTTTCCTTCAATTTTGTCAAGGAACTTTCCATGCAAGGTTTTGTTGTGCCAGCTGTCAGCTCTAGTTTGTAGTGTGGCTTTCTTGTACTGGTTGTTTCTCTGCTGTGCTTTGAGGAGTTTCTGATTTTTCACTTCAATCAAAGCAGGTTCTTCACTTTGCTTTACATATTCTGCCAGGGCATGTTCTTCTTCTTTGACTTTGAAATTATTATTAATTTAATTTCTTCATACAGATAACAAAACAAAACACTGCAAACCTTAGCCATCTAAAAGATAACATAAAAAACTGTTTATAATCTTTATGGCTGGGATACAGGTTCCAATTGTGATTCCCTTTACCGTATATCTTAATTAATTACCCCTTTAAACCCCCCATCCCACCCACCCTTATCACCCTCTTCCCACCCCCCTTCTGGAATTATAATTAAGAAACTTTGGTGCGTGGTTTTGCAATTTTAATGGAGCCCCCAATGGCGCAGCGGGTTAAACCGCTGAGCTGCTGAACTTACTGGCTGAAAGGTTAGTGGTTCAAATCCGAGGAAAGGGGTGAGCTCCTCCTGTTAGCCCCAGCTTCTCCCAACCTAGCAGTTCGAAAACATGCAAATGTGAGTAGATCAATAGGTACCACTCCGGCGGGAAGGTAACGGCGCTCCATGCAGTCATGCCAATGGCCACATGACCTTGGAGGTGTCTACGGACAACGCCGGCTCTTCAGCTTAGAAATGTAGATGCACACCAACCCCCAAATCGGACACAACTAGACACAACTGATTCCCCTTCGGGGTGAGAAGGGCAGGATATAAATGTCGCTAATAAATAAATAATAAATAAATAATAATAGACTTAATGTCAGGAGAAAACCTTTACCTTTTACCTTCAAAATATTAAGTACACCTTTTGGCCTTTGTACTATTAGATTTAGCCTTAAAGGGGACTTAGAAACTTTGTTGTATGGGCAGCTGGGAAGGTCTTATATATGGAATGGTTACTATACAAAGCTGAACACTGAAGGAGGAACTCCCAAGCAATCCTTTGCTAACTGTAGGTCCAGATTCTTCATGACACTGACGGCTCCCATATGGGAGGAAAAGATATCTTCTGTTACACAGTGACTCTACCAAGAACGTAGTGGTACCGGGAAAATAAATGCTCTGTGCAGGAATTCTTTGGAGTTTTGCCCTGAAATCAAGAGGATAAGGAACATCTATGAAATTGGCACCATAACACTGAAAGTGTGTACGTTTATGGAGAGGGAGAGGAACAGAGAATGTAATCAGAAGAGCATTTGATTTTGCTTTGATCCCACCAAATGTGAAATGCTGTTGTTTTAATGGCCATTTACCAGCCACATAGCTATACTGGACAAGGGAGGCTTGGGATCAGATCCCTGCATTTATTATCTAAATATATTATATTTCATGGCTTTGGGCCACCTATAGATTACTATAGATTACCTATAGATTGCGCTCCATGCAGTCATGCCGGCCACATGACCTTGGAGGTGTCTACAGACAACGCCGGCTCTTCGGCTTAGAAATGGAGATGAGCACCAACCACCAGAGTCAGACATGATCGGACTTAATGTCAGGGGAAAACCTTTACCTTTACCTTATAGATTACTCAACCAAATGAGTGCTCTAACTAGAGGTCAGCTGTGACCAGCAGTGGTGTGGAACTTGAAGAGGCATGAATGGAGGAATGAAAGTGAGGAATGTACCAAGAGAAAGGCAAGTCAAGCCAACCCTGACCGGGACCAGCTTCCACCTGGAAATTGATGCCCTCACTGTGGAAGAACATGCGGGTCAAGAATACGGCTCCACAGTCACCTATGTATCCACCACCAAGACACTGCCCTTGAAAGGTCTTTATACTCGGACAATGAATGATTGCTTAAGTAAGTAAGTAAGTACTGTATATACTCGAGTATAAGCCTAGTTTTTCAGCCCTTTTTTTAAGACTGAAAAAGCCCCCCTCAGCTTATACTTGGGCGAGAGTCCTGGTTGGCTTATATTTGGGTCAGCTTATACTCGAGAATATATGGTACATTTATTATTTTTCTTTATTATTATTGGTATTATTACATTTATTATTTTTCTCTATTATTGTTGCTATTATTACATTTATTTTACATTATTATTATTATTATTATTATTATTATTATTATTATTATTATTATGACACAGCAAACAAGATAGATATGCTGGATTTCATATCACAAAATCACAAGTTGAACACTTCCCAAGTGTCTAGGACTGTGTGATGTATTTTTGGATGATGCGTGCAGATCCCAGTAGGGTGGCCTTTTGCAGTTGGCAGATCGTGATTTTGTCAATGTCTATTGTTTCCAAATGCCGGCTGAGATCTTTTGGCATGGCACCCAGTGTGCCCATCACCACCGGGACCACCTGCACTGGTTTCTGCCAGAGTCTTTGAAGTTCAATCTTGAGGTCCTGATAGCAGCTGAGTTTTTCCTGTTGCTTTTCGTCAATGCAACTGTCACCTGGGATGGCAACATCAATGATCCAAACCTTTTTCTTTTCCATAACTGTGATGTCTGGTGTGTTGTGTTCCAGAACTTTGTCAGTCTGGATTCGGAAGTCAAAGTTCTGGAACACAACACACCAGACATCATAATAATAATAATAATAATAATAATAATAATAATAATAATAATAATAATAATAATTTTGGATCATTAGTTTGGATTAATTAGTTTGGATTAATTAGTTTGGATCATTGATGTCGCCATCCCAGGTGACAGTCGCATTGATGAAAAACAACAGGAAAAACTCAGCCGCTATCAGGACCTCAAGATTGAACTTCAAAGACTCTGGCAGAAACCAGTGCAGGTGATGGGCACATTGGGTGCCGTGCCAAAAGATCTCAGCCGGCATTTGGAAACAATAGACATTGACAAAATTACGATCTGCCAGCTGCAAAAGGCCACCCTGCTGGGATCTGCGCGCATCATCCGAAAATACATCACACAGTCCTAGACACTTGGGAAGTGTTCGACTTGTGATTTTGTGATATGAAATCCAGCATATCTATCTTGTTTGCTGTGTCATAATAAAATAATAATAATAATTTTATTCTTATAGCCCGCTTCGGGGAGATGGGGTATAAGAATAAAATTATTATTATTATTATTATTATTATTATTATTATTATTATTATTATTATATTAAACCACCCAGGAATTCATCCCACCATTGTTGCAACATTTCCAATAATTATTATCCTCTTCCACTAAATCTCGCTCTCTCCTTAGAATCGTAGAGTTGGAAGAGACCACGTGGGCCATCTAGTCCAACCCCATTCTGCCATGCCGGAAAAGCACAATCAACGCTCTGTTTACAAGTCTCCAAAGAAGGAGCTTCCACCACACTCCGAGACAGAGAGTTCCACTGTTGAACGGCTTCAAACACTTTCTCCCCTCTCTGCCACCACCTTGGGGCTGTATTGAAGCCATACATAAATACTTCCAATGTGAATCAGACTTGCTGCCATGAGGTGACAGCAGGAGTAAAACCACCATGGATTTAAGGTCTCAAAGAGACAAACAGCACTGTGTCACTGTGTTCCTGATCTTGAATGCCTGGGTTAGGTCACTGTCTCTCTCTCTCTTCTCGGTTCCCAACCAGCCCCGACTTGCACGGGGGTGACACACATCTGCTGACTGGATGGATCGACACATTAAGCTTCGGGCTGAGTGCGGGCCATGCTTGAAAGACTTCTGGCCTCTGCTGGTGCCTGCATTTTTCACCCATGACTGAGAGCATATGCTCGGCACAATTGAGACAGTGTTAGCATGTGGATCGCAGGCCGTCTCCTACACATCTGGCCACGGCTGGCCCTCCCTCTTCCAGGTGAATCATCTCCCTGTGGCTCGGAGCCCTGTGGCATCTGCTCTGTGGAGTGGCAGGAAGTGTCTCGAATCATCGGAGGGTGATCTTTATCTCCGCATGCTTTCCCAATTTCATCAAGGCCCCTGTGTTGCATTCCAAGTGACAGGATGAAACCTGCCAAAGGGAACAACACATACACACACGCACACCCCATGCACACAGATCCCCCTTGACCCTTTCTCTCGGTCTGGCATCCATCGCTTGGAAATGAAAGCAGTATCATTTGGTGCAAATAATAATCTTATGTAACGGGAGCCCTAATAAAAAAGCCACGGTGACTCCAAGTTAAGTCCCACTTTCATGGGACTTGCTCTGGTTAGGTGTAAGAACTGCGGCCTAGATGTGGAATTACGTAATTATGAACAAGCCTTCAGGTTGATCTTCCTTCTTTATGACTCTTATACCTTTCCTTTTCTTCAGGAATCAAATACAGAAGATTCTTTCCTCTTCTTGCATTGAAGCCTCCCAACATACTTCTTGGGCAGTTTAGAGTAAGAGAAAGCCATAGCATGAAGGTGCCAGCACTCAGGACCTGGCCTTGGGTTTTTAATAATAATAATAATAATAATAATAATAATAATAATAATAATAATAATAATAATGACTTCCGAATCCAGACTGACAAAGTTCTGGAACACAACACACCAGATATCACAGTTGTGGAAAAGAACAAGGTTTGGATCATTGATGTCGCCATCGCAGGTGACAGTCGCATTGATGAAAAACAACAGGAAAAACTCAGCCGCTATCAGGACCTCAAGATTGAACTTCAAAGACTCTGGCAGAAACCAGTGCAGGTGGTCCCGGTGGTGATGGGCACACTGGGTGCCGTGCCAAAAGATCTCATCCGGCATTTGGAAACAATAGACATTGACAAAATTACAATCTGCCAACTGCAAAAGGCCACCCTGCTGGGATCTGCACGCATCATCCGAAAATACATCACACAGTCCTAGACACTTGGGAAGTGTTCGACTTGTGGTTTTGTGAAACGAAATCCAGCATGTCTATCTTGTTTGCTGTGTCATACAACATCTTTGTGTCAATAATAATAATAATAATAATAATAATAATAATAATAATAATAATAGCACAGCAGACAAAAAAACAGTACAAGAAAATCGCACTACAAACTAGAGCTGACAGCTGGCACAACAAAACATTGCATGGAAAGTTCCTTGACAAAATTGAAGGAAAAGCTGATGAGAAGACCTGGCTCTGGCTCATGAATGGGACCCTGAAGAAGGAGTTGGTCCCGGTGGTGATCGGCACATTAGGTGCCATGCCAAAAGATCTGTGCCCAATATTGTTGTTCTTGTTGTTATTTACTTTATGTATCCTTGCCTTTCTCCCTGTGGGGAGTTAAGGCAGTAAACATTCCTACACTTTGGACATAGTTTAAAAAGCACAACACAAAGGAACTTTGGTGGATGGTGGGACAATAGATATAAGTGGCTATCTATTGGGGGTGCTTTGAATGTGATTTTCCTGCTTCTTGAAAGAGAGTTGGACTGGATGGCCCATGAGGTCACTTCCAACTCAATGATTCTATTTTTTGTTCCCCACTTTGATGGCACTGTTTGTTTTTGTTAGCACAGCTAAAACCCAATACAGTTCCTACAGCTACCATCCCGTTGGAAAAGGCACAGGATTGGCACTTGGTTCCCAAGTTCCTGTTCTACGCCTCTTGCCTGTGTGTATGTAAAACATTTTGTGCTGTTTTGTAGCAACAGTGCTAAGATCCCAGCTGCATTTTCATGATAGCAACACCCAAATGTTACTGTGGGCATTTTCTTGCGAAAGCTTGGAAACCTGTGTGAGCTGAGACAAGTTGGGGCACTGGAGATCGCTTGGGGCCACGGCTCAGGCTTGGCTCTCTATGTGGAACCAAAAAGGAAAGGGAAGGAAGAAAGGAAGGAAGGAAGGAAGGAAGGAAGGAAGGAAGGAAGGAAGGAAGGAAAGAAGGCAGGCGGTATGCATAGTACTGTGTGAAAAATAAAGTATATATGCTCACAGAGCACATTGCCAGACAATAATGCCAACCTACCTCCCAACAAAGGATTCCCCAGGCAGTAAGCAGCCAGACCTTGAAGCTGAAAGGCTATTCAGTGCTAATCAAGGTGGCCAATTGCAACATTACACTTTCCTCAAGCAGACAAGAGTTTTTTCTTCCCACTCTGGGCATTCCATGTATATATAAACTCCACTTGCCTAGTTTCCAACCAAACCTCACAACCTCTGAGAATGCCTGCCATAGATGTGTGCAAAACACCAGGAGAGGATGCTTCTGGAACATAGCCGAACAGCCCGGAAGCCTCACAGCAACCCAGTGATTCCGGCCATGAAAGCCTTTGACAACACACAGAAATGTGTTGTGTTTGGATATACAGTAGAGTCTTACTTATCCAAGCTAAACGGGCCAGCAAAAGCTTGGATAAGCGAATACAGTGGAGTCTCATTTATCCAACACTCGCTTATCCAACATTCTGGATTATCCAACGCATTTTTGTAGTAAATGTTTTCAATATATCGTGATATTTTGGTGCGAAATTCATAATTATAGTAATTACTACATAGCATTACTGCGTGAACTACTTTTTCTGCCAAATTTGTTGTCTAACATGATGTTTTGGTGCTTCATTTGTAAAGTCATAACCTAATTTGATGTTTAATAGGCTTTTCCTTAATGCCTCCTTATTATCCAACTTATTTGCTTATCCAACATTCTGCCGGCTCGTTTATGTTGGATAAGTGAGACTCTACTATATCTTGGATAATAAGGACGGATTAAGGAAAAGCCTATTAAACATCAAATTAGGTTATGATTTTACAAATTAAGCACCAAAACATCATGTTTTACAACAAATTTGACAGAAAAAGCCGTTCAATACGCAGTAATGTTAAGTTGTAATTACTGTATTTACGAATTTAGCACCAAAATATCACGATATATTGAAAACATTGACTACAAAAATGGCTTGGATAATCCAGAAACTTGGATAAGTGAGGCTTGGATACGTGAGACTCTACTGTGTATAAATTGATGTGATATATCTCTTCTGGGCAAGCTGTATAAACACCCACATGCACCTTGTCAGTTTTGAATAAGTTTTGAAACACACTGACCAGCTTTTTTGTTTTTAGTTATAGAAACCTATCCTGATTCTTTGCATACTATTTTTTGCCTCTGATACCATTTTTTGTTAAAGAAGTAATGCCCAGGAACACATATACTTAAGTGATGCATACCTGTCCTTTCATGTCGGCAGCTTTGGGGAGAAGAAGCTTGCCTTTTGTTGACTCAGATCAAGAAGCCACACTGTGGCCTTCCTGTAACTCCGATGCTGCTGTGAAATGGTTCAGTGGGTCTTGACTGGCAGACAGACAGACCTGTTTCCAAACATCTGGAACATGTTTATAGAAGAAAGGACACCGTGTGATCCGTTTGGAAACCAGGAAATACCAGTGGTGGGGGAAAGAGAAGAAAGGAGAAAAAGAAATAGAGGATGGCAGGACAAGATTGATATTGCGGCAGGTAGGTGCTTAGGAATCTGTCTGAGAAGAGGTGGGGAAAATTAGACCTCACTGGCCATTCTGATTATGAAAAAGAATGAGCTTGCCAAGCAAACATGGGTAGTGTTGTCGAAGGCTTTCATGGCCGAAATCACTGGGTTGATGTGAGTTTTCTGGACTGGCCATGTCCCAGAAGCATACTCTCCTGACGTTTCCTTTCTGTTGAAATTGTCCCCATGCCTGTGGATTTCAATGGCTTCTCTGTGTAGTCTGACATGGTGGTTGTTAGAGTGGTCCAGCATTTCAGTGTTCTCAAATAATATCGATCAAGCCTTGCGAATTGCTGTTGTACTAGCTGAGTTCAAGGGTTACACGTAGCCTTTCCATCTTCCTTGGAGCTGAAGCCCACAAAACTGGAACTTGCACCTTTGTTTAGCCCCAACTTCTGCCAACCTAGAAGTTAGAAAACATGCAAATGTGGGTAGATCAATAGGTACTGCTCTAGTGGGAAGGTAACGGTGCTCCATGCAGTCATGCCGGCCACTTGACCTTGGAGGTGTCTATGGAAAACGCCGGCTCTTTGGCTTAGAAATGGAGATGAGCACCAACCCCCAGAATGAGAGATTTAATGTCAGGGGAAAACCTTTACCTTTACCTTCTTGCCATTCATTACTATTTTACTGTTTCTTACTATGCCATTGTGTATAAATGTGTTTTATTCTGTTTTAATTTTTATTTATCGATGATGTGTGTTATGTATGTATTTTTATTTTGTTTTATTGTATTATCTGGGCATGGCCCCATGTTAGCCACCCCGAGTCCCTTCGGGGAGATGGAGGCGGGGTATAAAAATATTATTATTATTATTATTATTATTATTATTATTATTATTATTATTATTATTATTATTATTATTATTGACACAACAGTCTGACACAGCAAACAAGATAGATATGCTGGATTTCGTATCACAAAATCACAAGTCGAACACTTCCCAAGTGTCTAGGACTGTGTGATGTATTTTCGGATGATGCGTGCAGATCCCAGTAGGGTGGCCTTTTGCAGTTGGCAGATCATGATTTTGTCAATGTCTATTGTTTCCAAATGTCGGCTGAGATCTTTTGGCATGGCACCCAATGTGCCGATCACCACTGGGACCACCTGTACTGGTTTCTGCCAGAGTCTTTGAAGTTCGATCTTGAGGTCCTGATAGCGGCTGAGTTTTTCCTGTTGTTGTTTTTTTTTACTGTCATCTGGTATGGTGACATCAATGATCCAAACCTTTTTCTTTTCCACAACTGTGATGTCTGGTGTGTTGTGTTCCAGAACTTTGTCAGTCTGGATTCGGAAGTCCCACAGTATCTTTGCGTGCTCATTTTCCATGACCATTGCAGGTTTGTGGTCTCACCAGTTCTTTGCTGCTGGGAGGTGGTACTTGAGGCATAAGTTCCAGTGAATCATTTGGGCCACATAGTTGTGCCTCTGTTTGCAGTCTGTCTGTGCGATTTTCTTACAGCAGCTGAGGAGATGATCAATGGTTTCGTCGGTTTCCTTGCACAGTCTGCATTTTGGGTCATCAGCTGATTTTTCGATCTTGGCCTGAATTGCCTTTGTTCTGATGGCTTGTTCCTGGGCTGCAAGGATCAGGCCTTCTCTCTCCTTCTTCAGGGTCCCATTCGTGAGCCAGAGCCAGGTCTTCTCCTTATCAGCTTTTCCTTCAATTTTGTCAAGGAACTTTCCATGCAATGTTTTGCTGTTATTATTATTATTATTACAGTGTTATTATTCTTGATTGAATCCACCACCACCATGCAGTGTCATGTACAAAACATATGATAGCTGGGGGTTGTTGCCAAGCCCTTCCCTCCCATCACTTCCTGTTATAAATTCCCAGATTAGCCTTATTATTTTATTCCAGAGGGCATTGGATTTATTCCAAAAGGCAAGTCCAGTTCACCAGCACTCCTGGCCAGCACCACAAGGCCTCCCTAGATACTAAATCATAATTGTCATGCTTTTCATATTTCTTGCTAGAGCGGGTGCTGCTTTCCACATCCCATTCCCCATGACACTGGCAGTGGGAGGGAGGCTAAATCAACCATTGTGACAGCTCCCTTGCAGAGACTGGTACCAGTCTGGGATTGGCCACAGCCAACACCCACAACTTTTGCCAGATGTCTCTAAGAGGACCGAACCGTTAACCATTTCTTGAACAAGCAAGATATCTCCAGTCTCCCCCCTTTTCAAACTAGATAAAAACTTAAAGGGTTCTGTTATCTCCTTGACAAGGGTTGTTGCTATGTGGGCCAGATTCTTTGGAAAACCAACATAAATCACGGCAATTAGGACTACAATGCCAAACAGCCTGACTTGCAAGGAGTAATTACTGTCAGAGCAAACATGCACAGGATCAAGCTCTAACTGCAAGACTTCTGAGCAAGTGTGCTAAGCAATGCAAAATAAAGTTACGATTCCTGGGCACCATCAGAGAAAGAGACACATGCAAATGCCAGTGTTGATAACTGCCTTTAAATTGCCTGTTGATTTTTGGCAACTCCCTGAATTTCATTGGAATTTTTAAGGCAACAAATACCTAGATGCCTCTGCCAGTTCTTCTGAAATACAGCCTACAGCACCTAGTTTCATTGGCAGTTTACCATCCAAATAATAACCAGCGTTATTCTGCTTAGCTTCCAAGATCAGACAGAATGTGATGCCTTTAGGGCAGGCATGGGCAAACCTGGGCCCCCCAGGTGTTTTGGACTTCAACTCCCACAATTCCTGGCCTAAGGCCCCTTGCTGTTGTCTCACCCCTATTCTTAACTATGCTGCATGTCTGCAACTTGTAATAATAATTATTTGTGCCATCATGATAGAATTCCAGAATTTTAGTACAGTAGAGTCTCACTTATCCAACGTAAACAGGCTGGCAGAACATTGGATAAGCGAATATGTTGGATAATAAGGAGAGATTAAGGAAAATCCTATTAAACATTAAATTAGGTGATGATTTTACAAATTAAGCACAAAAACATCATGTTATACAACAAATTTGACAGAAAAAGTAGTAAGGCTTTGTAGTAATTACTGTATTTGCGAATTTAGCACCAAAATATCATGATATATTGAAAACATTGACTACAAAAATGCGTTGGATAATCCAGAACGTTGGATACGCGAGTGTTGGATAACTGAGACTCTACTGTATGTATTTTCAAATTGTAACAAAAATATTTGCATAGTGGCATTTTTGTCATGGTTTGCAAAGGCACTGTGCTGTGTGTGTTAACTGGAAAATGAAGTGCATGAAGCCGATTGGCTGAGCCTGCAAAGACCCAAAGATTGATTTGATACTGTTTCTGTTCTGCTGCTGCAGAAACAGTTTGGTTAAGTTTTCAGTGCTGACTGAGTACTGCTGGTGAAGAGAGCAGTGTATTCAGAAAAGTCTTGCTATTTTGAGGCCTGTTTGCTGCTGAGAAAAGAGGGAGAAGAACCAGGACTTTATTCTTCTCTGAAGCAGATTTGTGGATTGAGAAAGGACTATTTAAGACTGTGGACTTCTGTAAGTGATCAGAGGGACCATTGTAAATACAGTAGAGTCTCACTCATCCAACACTCGCTTATCCAACATTCTGGATTATCCAACGCATTTTTGTAGTCAAGGTTTTCAATACATCGTGATATTTTGGTGCTAAATTCATAAATACAGTAATTACTACATAGCATTATTGCATATTGAACTACCTTTTCTGCCAAATTTGTTGTCTAAGATGATGTTTTGGTGCTTCATTTGTAAAATCATAACCTAATTTGATGTTTAATAGGCTTTTCCTTAATGCCTTCTTATTATCCAACATATTCGCTTATCCAACATTCTGCCGGCCCGTTTACGTTGGATAAGTGAGACTCTACTGTACTACTGTTTTTGATTTCTTGGAATCAATAAAGTTCCTGTATTTGCAAATCTGAGTGGCATGTTATTGTTCTGGATCGCATCATCATCAATCCATAACGATTTTCAGAACATTGCACATGCAAACTATAGTTCCCTTCTTCTTATCCAAAGGTTTCTTTCCCTTTGAATCTTCATAAGAAATAAAGAGGAAGAGGAGGAGGGACAACCCATCAGGAGAGACTTCGCTGCCCAGGACAGGAAAGTCATGCTTCACTTGGCTTCTGGAACTCTTTGAGGATAAGGCTGCCAACTTTGGCTCTACGGCAGGCAGACGCTCTAGCCTTAATGGGGAAGGATTCAGCAGGCTCCTAGCAATATTCCTCACAGGAGATTAATGCATAAGGTGAAAAGGTGAGAGAGGCAGAAAGAATCAGACTCATTAAACTGAAAGGTGGCCATCAGGCCAGAACAGTTAATAACTAGATAATCTTTACAGGCAAGCTTTGTCTTCATTTGGATTTTTTTTAAAGGAACATGTATCAATGTCCCACTCTTCCCGACTGCCCCTTTCCGCCTCTTGCTTATATTTGTCCAGATGCATTGCAGAGTCTGGCAATGAAGACTAGATGATCTTCAAATTCCCTTCCAATTCTATCTATATATATAAAAGAGTGATGGCATCAGGGCAGCGGACAAAACAACAAAACTACAGGCCCCCCAACCTCGAAATTTAACAACACAACCCATCATTCACGGCTCTAGGTTGATACAACAAAAAGAAAAGAAAAATAAAGTCCTAATTACAGGGAGAGGAATAATAGTTTTTATCCAATTGCTGCCAGTTAGAAGGCTAAGCTCCGCCCACTTGGTCTCCTAGCAACCTACTCAGCCCAGGGGACAGGCACAGTTAGGCTTCACTTAGGCCTCTTCCACAGATTTTAACTGGATTATATGGCAGTGTAGACTCAAGGCCCTTCCATACAGCTATATAACCCATTTAGAATCTTATATTATCTGCTTTGCACTTGATTATCTTGAGTCCACATTGCCATATAATCCACTTCAGTGTGCATACTAAACATAAAGACAACCATACAACAGACATTGCACTTTATTGTCCATTTCTACCGGCACATTCTGTTCTGGATTTTATGAATTAGTCTCCTGTTTTAATATTGTATGTTTTTTGTATGCTTTTTGCTGATTTTAACGATTGTTTTATTGCTATTGATGTTTTACTGGTATAATTGCTTTATAGTCGTGCTATTGATATTGATTGTCTTATCGGGCTAGGCCCCATGTAAGCCGCCCCGAGTCCCTTCGGGGAGATGGGGCGGGGTATAAAAATAAAGTTGTTATTATTATTATTCAATACCACCACTACCTCAACAATTTCTCACCAACACCACCAGACAACGCCACAGCAACGCGTGGCCGGGCACAGCTAGTCTATCTATATATATAAAAGAGTGATGGAATCCCGGTGACCAACAAAACAACAAAACTAAACACCCCACAACCTAGAAAATTGACAGCACAACCTCTCATCCACGCCTCTAGGTTGATACAACAAAAAGAAAAGAAAAATAAAGTCCTAATTAGAGGTAGAGGAATAATTGTTTTCTAAGGGCCACAGAGAGTAGAAGCACAGAAAATATCGCAAAGATTACCACTCTAAAAACAAGGGAATTCCAGACAGGAAACCATCAGGGCCAGCTAACACCTCCCAACAAAAAATTAACTCAGGGAGGAAGCAACTAGGCTTTAAAGCTGCAAGGCCTTTACATGCTAATAATTTTGCCTAATTGCAGCATTCATACTTGCCTCCAACAGGCAAAAAAAAGAATAATCAGAAATATTGTATATTCACAACCTTTATGAAATAATATCCCGATGGCGCAGCATGTTAAAGCGCTGAACTGCTGAACTTCTGGACCGAAACGTCGCAGGTTTGAATTAGTGGAGAGAGCCCCCACTCTTAGCCCCAGCTTATACCAACCCTAAACTTCAAAAACATGCAAATGAGAGTAGATGTATAGGTACTGCTCCGGCGGGAAGGTAACTGCGCTCCATGCAGTCATGCCACATGACCTTGGTAGAGTCTACGAACAACGCCGGCTCTTTGGTTTAGAAATGGAGATGAGCACCAACCCCCAGAGTCAGACATGATTGACTTAATGTCAGGGAAACACCTTTACCCTTTACCTTAACTACCACCAATTCCTCAATACTTTATTTCCCATACCACCATACTTCGCCACAGCAATGCGTGGCCGGGCACAGCTAGTCTACACATAAGAAAAATGAAAATATGTATGTGTGTGTGGCTGGGGTATCCACTTACACAGACAAGTTCCTGCCTCCACAAACAGCTATATCTCCCATTACTCAGGAGACACCAATGGCCCTCCCTCCAATGACATTACAGGTTATAGAGAGCACTGTGAACATGTCCAAGAGCGCTGCCAATGTCCTCCACAAACACCATACTGCCCACCTCCCATGTCAAGGCTTTCATACGGTACAATTTCATCCGAGATTTTCTGTTTTTCCTCCACCACAGTGTTCCTTACTCTCTCAATTTGTGTGGAATTTGCATGACTCCGCCCACTGCCTCTCCCTTAAACCTTTCCTGTTATTTTCTATGACACACAGCAAACAGAGGAATTGATCAGCAACTGAACATACTAGAGAAGTTTGGAGATAATTCACCATGATTTATAGGAGTTGTAGGGACTGGGATGTCTAGTTCACCTGCAATGTGAACTCCACCAATGATAGACCTGGAACTAAACTGCCACACAGAGCCCCATGACCAAAAAAATAATAATGCTGGAGGTCTTTAAAGAGATGTATAGGGGTTGTAGTTCACCTACATTTAGAGCACACAATGGACCCAAACAATGATGGATCTGGACCAAACTTGGCATGCATGCCCAATATGCCCAAATTTGAATATTGGTGGATTTTCCTCAGAAAAAATGGGAAATCAAGACAGGGGAATTCCAGATAGGAAACTATCAGGCCCGGGCTGTGGCGCAGGCTGGAAAGCAAGCCAGCTGCAACAAATCAACAAATCACTCTGACCAAGAGGTCATGAGTTCGAGGCCAGCCCGGTGCCTGCGTCTTGTCTCTGTTCTATGTCAAGGCATTGAATGTTTGCATTTATGTATATAAATGCTGTAAATAAATAAATCAATAAATCAGGGCCAGCTAACACCTCCCAACAAAGGATTCCCCCAGTCAGGAAGTAGCCAGGCTTTGAAGCTGCAAGGCTATTCAATGTTAATCAAGGTGGCCAATTGCAATATTCACACTTGCTTCAAGCAGATAAGAGTTATTTCTCCCACCCTGGACATTATTCCACAGATATATAAACCTCACTTGCCGAGTTTCCAACAGACCTCACAACCTCTGAGGATGCCTGCCATAGATGTGGGCAAAACGTCAGGAGAAAATGCATCTGGAACATGGCCATGCAGCCCGGGAAACTCACAGCAACCCAGTGATTCTGGCCATGAAAGCCTTCGACAACACATTCAGATTTCTTTTCATCCACACTACTTTCTCTCATATGGTTGAACTTGTTCCTTCCATCGGCAACACTCCAAAAGTTATATTTTCCAGTTTCAATTGGAAGCAAATAATTAACTTAACCCACTTGTGACCTCCCCTTTGAAACTTTCCCACCCAGTAATTAAAGCCTGCCCTCCTTATCCCACATCCAATTTATTAATTGCCGCAATCAAATGATTAATCTTTTGAGTGGCACTAATCAAATGATAAATGACTTGGAACCCAGATTAAATACTCTGCACTGATTAATCTGGAACCTGCCTCTGGGTTTTCTAATGCTGATGCAGGTACTTGAAGCACATAAGCCTCTAGTTTGACAGGGAGGGAGAAAAAAAAAGGGTATTTTATGTCAAGCACAAAGGAAAAAGGGAAAGAAATTGCACTATACCACTGAACAACCTACATTACCAAGCTGCTGTTATGGAGGTCTGGTTATAGGTCTGGCCAAAAGACTCTGGAAAGATGATTATCTTCAAAGCATACCTTTCTTTACCAATCCCAAGGCATCATTTTGACATCACACACATACACATGTCTGCTGAAGTTGGTTCCAGCCAATATAAGCTCATGTCATAAATCAATTTACCAGGATAAGCTTAAATTAGTTCTGTGCCAATTTAACTGTCATGAGCATCCCCTTTATCTCGGGAAGAATCCTGGAAATGCATCTCTTGAAAACGCTCTTAGGTCTGAATTTCAAAATCAGACCTTTTTTGTGTATCAGCCGCACATAGTGCAGTGGAAACCGTTATAGTGCTGGAATTAAAGGTAAAGGTTTTCCCCTGACATTAAGTCTACTTGCGTCCGACTCTGGGGGTTGGTGCTCATTCCCATTTCTAAGCCAAAGAGCCGGTGTTGTCCGTAGACATCTCCAAGGTCATGTGGCCGGTATTACCTTCCCGCCGGAGCGGTACCTATTGATCTACTCACATTTGCATGTTTTCGAACTTCGGCAGAAGCTGGGGCTAACAGTGCGTGCTCACTCCGCTCCCGGATTCGAACCTGTGACCTTTCGGTGTGCAAGTTCAGCAGCTCAGCGCCACTGGGGGCCCATCATGCTAGAGACAGAATTGAAATCCCTGTTCAGCCATGGAAATCCATTGGGAGAGTTTGGGCACATCTCACACTCCAGGTATAGATCCATTGATCAAGATGTTTATTATTACAATCTCGCTGTTTTTAATTCCATGTTATAGTAAGTCTGTTTTTATTTCTATAGGTTAATGTTTACATTTTATAATTGTTTATGTTTTTGTCTAATAATGTATTGTATATTGTTATTTTTTTTAATCCGGGCTTGGCCCATGTAAGCTGCTCCGAGTCCCCTTCGGAGGAGATGGAGGCAGGGTATAAATAATCTATATATATAAAAGGGTAATGAAATTTCGGCCTAGGACAAAACAACAAAACTACACATCCCAGAAACACTAAACTTGGCAGCACATCTCCTCATCCATGCCTCTGCGTTCATACAACAAAAAGAAAAGAAAAATAATTAGAGGGAGAGGAATAATTGTTTTTATCCAATTGCTGCCAGTTAGAAGGCTAAGCTCCGCCCACTTGGTCTCCTAGCAACCCACTCAGCCCAGGGGACAGGCAGAGTTAGGCCTCACTTAGGTCTCTTCCCCACTGCCTATAAAATACAGATTAGCAGATTTTAACTAGATTATATAGCAGTGTAGACTCAAGGCCCTTCCACACAGCTATATAACCCATTTAGAATCTTATATTATCTGCTTTGAACTGGATTATCTTGACTCCACACTACCATATAATCCACTTCTGTGTGCATTTTATACAGCTGTGTAGAAGGGGCTTCATATAATCCAGTTCTAAGCAGATAATATAAGATTATAAATATACAGTAGAGTCTCACTTATCCAACGTAAACAGGCCGGCAGAACGTTGGATAAGTGAATATGTTGGATAATAAGAAGGGATTCAAGAAAAGCCGGTTAAACATCAAATTAGATAATCATTATACAAATTAAGCACCAAAACATCATGTTATACAACAAATTTGACAGAAAAAGTAGTTCAATGTGCAGTAATACTATGTAGTAATTACTGTATTTACAAATTTACCACCAAAATATCACAATGAATTTAAAACACTGACTACAAAAACATTGACTACTAAAAGGCAGACTTCGTTGGATAATCCAGAACATTGGACAAGCGAATGTTGGATAAGTGAGATTTTACTCTACAGGGGGAAACCTTTACCCTTTACCTTAATGACCACCAATTCCTCAATACGTTATTTCCCATACCACTATACTTCGCCACAGCAACGTGTGGCCGGGCACAGCTAATAATAATAATAATAATAATAATAATAATAATAATAATAATAATAATAATAATAATAATAGTAATAATAATAATAATGATGATGATGTTTGTCCCCATCTCCATGTTTGAATATAGGATGATGAAAAGAATGCAAGTGCATTTTGGGCACATCCTTGTAAGTTTCAAGTCCACTAAAGGCTTAAATGATGTCTCTCTAAGTTCAGCCAGGTTCTGAACGCCACTTTCTTTTAAAACAATTGTTTAAAAACTCGTTTAGAACTTTGGTTTGAAAAAGGCTGGAATTTTCCTTGGTATTATATCTGAACAGGTTTTAAAAACTTGCCTGAAGTTGAAAATGCAATTAAGAGGTTCTGATATTGCATTTCATGCGACGTCCTTGGCCATTGATCATTCTAGCCAAGAGAAGAGCTGAAGGAAACAACCTCCAAGCACATCACTCTCCGACTCCAATAATGTGTCACCCAGGGAGATTTCTGCGCTCGGTGTTCCGTCATGCAGAAGGCTATGTGTGCATTTGCACAATTTCTTTAGGCCATTCCCTTTTAAAATAATTCTGTGCTAAAACTCAGCCACTAATTCCCAATGGCTCCCATTTCCGTCCTGATACTCAATTTATCCCTGGCTTCTCTGCCAATGGTCCACAAATTGGCTAGCAACAATTCAGAGGGACACTATAGTATTAAGCAAAGTCTTATAGCTGACTTTGTCATGGTCTGATTATGTGATGTCTTCAGTTATTTATTTTTATTTATTTACATTTTTATACCCCGTCCTTCTCACCTTGAAGGGGATTCAGAGTGGCTTACAGAACATACATACGGCAAACATTAAATGCTGATTATACAATTAACAAGGACAGACAACACAAACATAGGTAAAGGCAGTTTTTCCCCATTATATTTCCAGCATCTTGGAGGCTGTGCTTGACTCTGCTCTTGCTCCATCTTCCATGCTGAGGAGCTTTCCTCTGATCATTGTCCTTAAGGGCACCTTTATTACCTCCCTGATAAAAGCAGTGCCTATTTATCTACTTGCATTTCTGCTTTCGACCTGCTAGGTGAGCAGATTAGCTGGGACTAACGGCGGGTGCTCACCCCGACCCGGGATCGAACTGCCGACCTTTCAAGCAACAGGATTTTTCTGCAGCACAGCGGTTTAGCCTGCTGTGCTAAGTTTGTCCCCTTGTATCTATATACAGTAGAGTCTCACTTATCCAACGTAAACAGGCTGGCAGGATGTTGGATAAGCAAATATGTTGGATAATAAGGAGGTATTAAGGAAAAGCCTATTACAAATTAGGTTATGATTTTACAAATTAACCACCAAAACATCATGTTAAACAACAAATTAGGCAGAAAAAGTAGTTCAATATGCAGTAATGCTATGTAGTAATTACTGTATTTATGAATTTAGCACCAAAATATCACGATATATTGAAAACATTGACTCCAAAAATGCGTTGGATAATCCAGAATGTTGGATAAGCGAGTGTTGGATAAGTGAGACTCTACTGTACATAAAAGGGTAATGAAATTTTGGCCTAGGACAAAACAACAAAACTACACATCCCAGAAACACTAAACTTGGCAGCACAACCCCTCATCCATGCCTCTACGTTCATACAACAAAAAGAAAAGAAAAATAAAGTCCTAATTAGAGGGAGAGGAATAATTGTTTTTATCCTATTGCTGCCAGTTAGAAGGCTAATCTCTGCCCACTTGGTCTCCTAGCAACCCACTCAGCCCAGGGGACAGGCAGAGTTAGGCCTCACTTAGGCCTCTTACACTCTGCCTATAAATACAGATTATCAGATTTTAACTGGATTATATGGCAGTGTAGACTCAAGGCCCTTCCACGAATTTTTCCACACAGTTATATAACCCATTTAGAATCTTATATTATCTGCTTTGAACTGGATTATCTGGACTCCACACTGCCATGTAATCCACTTCAGCTGTGAAGAAGGGGCCTCATATAATCCAGTTCTAAGCAGATAATATAAGATTATAAATATCATATGTAATAATTACTGTGATATAATAATACAGAACAATATAATCTCTAAAATCAGGACAGTAAATAAAGAGCAACACTCTGAAAGCATAAGCCACAGCAACGTGTGGCCAGGCAAAGCTAGTTATTACTATAATACAATAATAATAGTAATATTATTGTTTACTAGCCAAGGTACCCGGTACCCAAGGTACCGGTTGTCACCTCTCAGCCTCTGGGGATGCCTGCCACAGATGTGGGCGAAACGTCAGGAGAGAAATCTTCTGGAACATGGCCACACAGCCCCAAAGACTCACAGCAATCCATATACGAATGGTTTGATGCAGCAGCTCAAAGGCCAATGCAACTGTAGGTTGAATGAACTTTGTGGTTGAAGGTGATACCATTGTTTACTAAGGCAAGAAGTATGTTTGTATGGATTTACTTATGGAGAAATTCCCAATACAGGTGTTAGGTAGCATCAAGGACAAAACAGAACTCATCCAGTAGCCAGAAGGTATGGCATTCAGGATTACAGATGGTTACCAGATTGGTATTAAACTGGCAAAGTTTTCCTGCCGAAGGAATCCTCTTGCTTGCAAAAAGATGCATTAACTCGACACAAAGAACCAAAATAGGTGACAGTGGCCTACAGGGATCTATGTTTATCTGAACGGTTTGGGGGCTTTATTTAACATGCATTGGTTTAAACATTTGTAGCACACTGTTACATTAAATGATATTCTCAGCAACATGAGCCTGTTCTACCAATGTGTGCCACTAATTTTCAGCCAGGCTTCAGGTAAAGAACAAAATCTTGCTTCAGGTGAAACTATAAAAACCCTATAAAAGTTGGAAGTTGATAAAATGCAAATGGAAATGACCTTCAGAAAAATAAATGCAGTTACTTAGGGCAATGGTTCTCTTCCAGATTTAAATCAGTTCTGATATTTGCACTGCAGATGTGTTGTTCTTTGGGGGGTAGAAAACCAGCCGATGCTTCTAAATTATACAACTTAAACCATATTGGGGACAAAAGGGGGCTGAAGCCACCTCCAAAGGCTAGGCTGGGCAATAATGGACAAACAAGTCCTCTTATGTCATGATAGCTCTTCAAGAATTTTCAGTCTGATGGGTAATAAATTATCAATATATTAGTAAAGGTAAAGGTTTCCCCTGACGTTAAGTCCAGTCGTGTCTGATTCTGGGGGTTGGTGCTCATCTCCATTTCTAAGCCGAAGAGCCGGCGTTGTCCATAGACACCTCCAAGGTCATGGGGCCGGCATGACTGCCTGGAGCACCCTTACCTTCCCGCCGGAGCGGTACCTATTGATCTACTCATATTGGCATGTTTTCGAACTGCTAGGTTAGCAGAAGCTGGAGCTAACAGCGGCCGCTCATGCCGCTCCCGAGGTTTGAGCCTGGGACCTTTCGGTCTGCAAGTTCAGCAGCTCAGCGCTTTAACACACTGAGCCACCGGGGCTCCTTATAAATATATTACCCATCATGTATAAAGATGTAATACATTCAGCATCATCACACCCTTGAGCATGGATCCACTTTAAATCCGGTTGCTGACTCCTTCAGAATTCTTGAGTTTATAGTGAGGCCCAGGACCTGCCTGGCTGAGCAGTTTAAAGGAAGCAGAAACGGGATTTAAAGTGGATCCATGCTCCAGAGCAGTGGTTCCCAACCTGTGGTCCACGGACCACCAGTAGTTCCCAAGAACTAAAATATGGTCTGCGTCCTCACCGTTACTACACAGTTGCAACAAGAATAATTGGTCTTGCAAACCCCTCTTATAGTGCCAAGGCAACGGGGATGTCGGGTGGGGAGAGGTGCAACAACAAGCCTCCTGACTGCTGTTTCTCCTCCTCCTCCCTCCCCCTGAGTGGAGCCGTTCCATTTGGCGCCTGGAAGTGGGGGTGTCTTCATTTTTAGGCCTGTTCCTGGGGTTATTTGGGGCGCTGATTCAGAAAATTGCTTTGGATAGACCACGTCATGTCTAGATTATTAAATATGTGGGAGAATAGATGGTGACTACTGGATGGCATATGTTCTGTATCAGAAACTAGAGCTGATGTGGTCTATCCTATGCAATTTTCTGAATCAGCACCCCAGATAACCAAACTGAACCAAAAACTGATTTGTAATCTTTTTGGTACTAATGTTGGAGAGTGGTCCCTGGACAAAGTGGTCCCTGGTCAAGTGGTTTCTGGTCAAAAAAAGGTTGGGAACCACTGCGCTAGAGTGTGGTGATGTCCATTATTAAACTAGTTATTTGTTCTTAACATTAAACCAACAGGAATCTGGAGTTGTTTACATTGTGAGAAAGTGGGCTGTCAGGGAAAATGGGTTGAAAATGGCTTTGCAATATAGGTTTGGCAAAATAGCTAAAATAATGGATGCTATCCTTTAGGGTGGTAGATCCACATTTTCAACCAACACAAGTTGCATTTGGATATCTTTAACGTAATGGGATGAAAATTAACATTCTTAACAATTGCTCAAATCGAAAAAGAATATTGATTAAAAGAGAAAAAAACATAGTTTCCTGATCAAGATCTATGAGAGAGCAGGTGGAGAAATCTCAGTGCTTCACAGGCAAATCCTTACCAAATGTTATGGGAGAAAATGGCATCTTAACCAAAAAATATACAGTCTGGGAAGTCATATTGGTTGACTATTGGTGGTCACCAATTTGTACTTTGATTGGGACACTGCCCTAAGATGAACTGTCCTCTTGTGATCCGTAACTGGTTCACTGGGCAAGAACGGATTCCGACCTTAAGATGTTGCTTGGATGGTTCAAGCGCTGCATCTGACTCGCAGATACTTTTTCCAAATTATATCTCATTACATTAGATTTGCCTCTTTATGGAACGCTGCTTAACTGTGCATGTTCTGATTCCTTTCTTTGTCATCTGACTTTCTGACTGGTTCCTGATCTCCTTTGATATACTGTACATGACATCCTAACAAAACCAAGGCTTTAATCAAACTGATGAGGATTTCACATGTGTGTGCCACTGTCAAAACGCAGAGGAAGGCCAGCGTTCAGCAGATGCGTGTTCCTGCAGGTCAGATGGAATTAATGGATTTAAGACACTTATGGCTGTTCTTAGTCCTTCTTTTAAAAGAGAGATGGGATATTTGCACAACACAATTACATGTCGGAAAATCTGCCTTGGAGATGGGACAGTTGTGAATCCCAGTTGGGTAAAGATAACAAAAGACCACACAATGGTGCGAGCCTTCAAGCGCTTCAGAACTCTTCATCAGGTTAAGGAGTTTTGTTTTGACCATTTAGATACCTGAAGACTTATGAGGAACCTGCAAGCTCGTGCCTATTTGTTACACTTGTAACAAAGTAACTTGTAGTTTCTTTTGTCTTGTTAATTGTAATGAGAGGTGCAAGGCAAGATGCAACGACAAGAGTAAGAAACACCTTGGAGAACAGATTCTAATGATGAAGCAGCTATACCTACTGGGAGCCGCAGTGGTGCAATGGGTTAAACCCTTGTGCCGTCAGGACTGCTGACCTGAAGATTGGGTTGCTGACCTGAAGGTTGCCGGTTCGAATCTGTGAGATGGGGTGAGCTCCCGTCTGCCAGCTCTAGCTTGTGGGGACATGAGAGAAGTTTCCCAGCAGGATGGTAGCACATCCAGGCGTCCCCAGGGCAACGTCTCTGTAGACTGTCAATTCTCACACACCAGAAGCGACTTTCTGACACAATAAGAAAAGCTATACAGTAGAGTCTCACTAATCCAAGCTAAATGGGCCGGCAGAAGCTTGGATAAGCGAATATCTTGGATAATAAGGAGGGATTAAGGAAAAGCCTATTAAACATCAAATTAGGTTACGATTTTACAAATTAAGCACCAAAACATCATGTTTTACAACAAATTTGACGGAAAAAGCAGTTCAATGTGCAGTAATGTTATGTTGTAATTACAGTAGAGTCTCACTTATCCAACACTCGCTTATCCAACGTTCTGGATTATCCAACGCATTTTTGTAGTCAATGTTTTCAATATATCGTGATATTTTGGTGCTAAATTCGTAAATACAGTAATTACTACATAGCATTACTGTGTATTGAACTACTTTTTCTGCCAAATTTGTTGTCTAACATGATGTTTTGGTGCTTCATTTGTAAAATCATAACCTAATTTTATGTTTAATAGGCTTTTCCTTAATGCCTCCTTATTATCCAACATTCTGCCGGCCCGTTTATGTTGGATAAGTGAGACTCTACTGTACTGTATTTACGAATTTAGCACCAAAATATCACGATATATTGAAAACATTGACTACAAAAATGGCTTGGATAATCCAGAAACTTGGATAAGCGAGGCTTGGATAAGTGAGACTCTACTGTACCTACAGGAAAGGGCAAGATTCTGCCCACTTTCAGTTTGTATATACTTTTTGAGCCATGTTTTGAAACCACGTTGCAGTCTTCTCGTCTATAATAATATACTCTTCCAAGTGTTTTGTCCAGTTGCAGCAATCAATTCAGCTACCAAGTCCAGCTGTGAATTTCCTTATGTAACCTACATTAGATGCCCTGTTTAACAAGCACAAGAGTTATCAGTCAATATCCCTGTCGTTCTTAAATCATATCACTCTGTTCTTATTAGGTTACTGTCCTTCAGACACAAAATTCAATACGAAAACTCAGAAAAAAATAAGAAACATTCTCTAAGGAGGCTGATGAAACAACATGATTATCAAACCATAAGGCAATGCAATAGTTATATACAACTTAAACACATGTAGAAGAAGTGTCCGGACACTATATTGGGAAACATAAAGCAATCCATGTTGGGATGGAACAAAGGATATACAGTAGAGTCTCACTTATCCAACATTCGCTTATCCAACGTTCTGGATTATCCAACACATTTTTGTAGTCAATGTTTTCAATACATCATGACATTTTGGTGCTAAATTTGTAAATACAGTAGAGTCTCACTTATCCAACATAAACGGGCCAGCAGAACGTTGGATAAGCGAATATGTTGGATAATAAGGAGAGATTAAGGAAAAGCCTATTAAACATTAAATTAGGTTATTTTACAAATTAAGCACCAAAACATCATGTTATACCACAAATTTGACAGAAAAAGTAGTTCAATACGCAGTAATGTTATGTTGTAATTACTGTATTTACAAATTTAACACCAAAATATCACGATATATTGAAAACATTTACTACAAAATGCGTTGGATAATCCAGAACGTTGGATAAGCGAGTGTTGGATAAGTGAGACTCTACTGTACAATAATTACTACGTAGCATTACTGCCTATTGAATTACTTTTTCTGTCAAATTTGTTGTATAACATGATGTTTTGGTGCTTAATTTGTAAAATCATAACCTAATTTGGTGTTTAATAGGCTTCTCCTTAAACTCTCCTCATTATCCAACATATTCGCTTATCCAACGTTCTGCCGGCCCATTTATGTTGGATAAGTGAGACTCTACTGTAATTAAAAGCATGGAAAGACACTGTAGGAGCGACCTCACAACCTCTGAGGATGCCTGCCATAGATGTGGGTGAAATGTCAGGAGAGAATGCTTCTAGGACATGGCCACACAGCCCAGAAAACGCTGTGGTCTAAATTCTTCGAGGAATGCTGGTTTTGAATCATGGAGTAAGATCAGACCACAAGGGCTATCCAGTCCATCCTATTCTGTCACGAGGATGAAGCATGAGGATCTCGGATGAATGGAATTAATTATACAGTAGAGTCTCACTTATCCAACACTCACTTATCCAACGTTCTGGATTATCCAACGCATTTTTGTAGTCAATGTTTTCAATATATCGTGATATTTTGGTGCTAAATTCATAAATATAGTAATTACTACATAGCATTACTGCATATTGAACTACTTTTTCTGCCAAATTTGTTGTCTAACATGATGTTTTGGTGCTTAATTTGTAAAATCATGACCTAATTTGATGTTTAATAGGCTTTTCCTTAATCTCTCCTTATTATCCAACATATTCGCTTATCCAACGTTATGCCAGCCCATTTATGTTGGATAAGTGAGACTCTACTGTATATATGTTTTTAAGGTTTTTATAATGTGTTTTAACAACGTTATTAATAGATCTGTTTATATTGTTTTGTTTTTATGATTGCATTTTGGGCATTAAATTTTGCCAATTTTTGTAAGCCGCCCTGAGTCCCCTCGGTTGAGAAGGGCGGGGTATAAATGTTGTAAATAAAATAAATAAATAAATTAATAAATAAATAAATAAACACAGAATCAAAGCATCCCCAACAGATGGCCATCCTGCCTCTGCTTAAACACTTCCAAAGGAGGAAACTCCATCTTAACTGGATGTTGGAGCTCAAAAAATGGCCTTTGACATACATACAAACAATCTAAAGCTGACAATCCCACTGTCATTTGGAGGAAGAGACTCAAGAGATGGATTGCTGTGATTTTTCTAGGCTGTATGGCCATGTTCCAGAAGTATTCTCTCCTGATGTCAGGAGAGAATGCTTCCGGAACATGGCCATACAGCCCGGAAAACTCACAGCAATCCAATGATTCTGGCCATGAAAGCCTTCAACAACACATTGAACATTTCCAAGACAGAAGGAGATTGGAAAAAACAAAGGACCAGGAAAGCACATCTACTGTGCTCCCTGACTTTCCTTCTACGTTGCAAAAACATCAATACTATCACGGACTTTCAAGACACCACGGGCTCCGTATTTATGACCGCCTGGAACACAACCTCTTACGAGACAGAATTCACAACATCTGCAAAGAACTCGCAAACACAGACAAGGAACTGTTGCACCTCCAAAAGATGAATACCCAGCACTGGATTACAATAGATAACCAACGTCAGGAGAGAATGCTTCTAGAACATGGCCATACAGCCCGGAAAACTCACAGCAACCCAATGATTCTGGCCATGAAAGCCTTTGATAACACATTAGACCAGGGGTCCCCAAACTAAGGCCCGGAGGCCGGATGCGGCCCTCCAAGGTCATTTACCTGGCTCCTGCCCTTAGTTTTATAATATAATATTTTTATATCAGTTTTAATAATATAATATTGTATATACATATAATATTAATAGAAATATTATAATGTTATACAATGTAATACTAATAATAATACCATATAATAATATTAATTATATATTATACAGTAGAGTCTCACTTATCCAACATAAACGGGCCAGCAGAACGTTGGATAAGCGAATATGTTGGATAATAAGGAGAGATTAAAGAAAAGCCTATTAAACATTAAATTAGGTTATTTTACAAATTAAGCACCAAAACATCATGTTATACCACAAATTTGACAGAAAAAGTAGTTCAATACGCAGTACTGTTATGTTGTAATTACTGTATTTACAAATTTAGCACCAAAATATCTCGATATATTGAAAACATTTACTACAAAATGCGTTGGATAATCCAGAACGTTGGATAAGCAAGTGTTGGATAAGTGAGACTCTACTGTATATTACATGTGATATTACTAATAATATTACAATATAGTGGTATAATTCAATATAGTAATATATAATACTAATATTGTTCTATGCTAATAATATAATATATTGTACTAGCTGTGCCCGGCCACGCATTGCTGTGGCAAAGTGGTAGTGGTATTGGTTAAAAATTGTTGTGTAATTTTTATTTGACATTACAGTAGAGTCTCACTTGTCCAACATAAATGGGCCGACAGAACGTTGGATAAGCAAATATGTTGGATAATAAGGAGGGATTAAGGAGAAGCCTATTAAACATCAAATTAGGATGTGATTTTACAAATTAAGCATCAAAACGTCATGTTATACAACACATTTGACAGAAAAAGCAGTTCAATATGAAATAATGCTATGTAGTAATTACTGTATTTACGAATTTAGCACCAAAATATCATGATTTATTGAAAACATTGACTACAAAAATGCATTGGATAATCCAGAACGTTGGATAAGTGAGATTCTACTGTATTTGTATTTTTTAATTAATTTTATTGTAAGTTATGTTTTTATTTATTATATTTTATTATTTTCTTGTATTATTTGTAGTTATTTTCTGTTATTATAGTATTTTATTGTATTAATTTTTTAGTGTTTTTAATTATTTTTTATTGGGTTGCTAGGAGACCAAGTTGGAGGAGCTTAGCCTTCTAACTGACAGCATTTGGATAAAAGCAATTATTCCTCTCTCTCTAATTAGGACTTTATTTTTCTTTTCTTTTTGTTGTATCAACCTAGAGCCACGGATGATGGGTTGTGTTGTCAAATTTCGAGGTTGGGAGGCCTGTAGTTTTGTTGTTTTGTCTGGTGCCGTGATTCCATCACTCTTTTATATATATAGATATAGATATAAATTGTAAGCCGCTCTGAGTCCCCTTCGGGGTGAGAAGGACAGGATATAAATGTAGTAAATAATAAATAAATAAATAAATAAATGTTTGACTTAGGCTCGCCCAAAATCTGAAATGACTTGAAGGCACACAACAACAATAATCCTAATTAACTTGACTATCTTGTTGGCCAGAAGCAGGCCCACACTTCCCATTGAAATCCTGATCGGTTTGAGTTGGTTAAAATTGTTTTTATTTTTAAATATTGTATTTTTCTTTCGTTGTTGTTGTTGTTGTTGTTTTTGCACTACAAATAAGACATATGCAGTGTGCATAGGAATTCGTTCATTTTTTTTCTTCAAATGATCATTCGGCCCCTCAACAGTCTGAAGGATTGTGGACCGGCCCTCGGCTTTAAAAGTTTGAGGACCCCTGCATTAGACTCAGGAGAGAGTTGGGCTCAGTTTTGGAAGAGCAACCAGAGCCATTCCACGAAAGCAATGGGACTGGTTTGGTTGGAGCCCTGTAATAATGCTGTGCCATTAGTATATCAATGCTGAAGCTGACCCCGGGGTTGCTGTTAAATGTCTGTGACATCGGGAGCTTAGTTCCCCCAGTGAAGGGCTTAAAGATCAGGGTCTGGTTGTCAGGGTTTGATGTATTTTATGTTCTTGTTCTTTTTTCTTCCCTTTCGATGCTGAGGCTCAATATCAGAGAAACATGTGAAGTGTAAAGTGTTGTGGAACTGGATAGTTTCGTATGTCATCTCAATGCCGGGTGCCTTTGCAAACGAACTGATCCATTTTGACGCTGGCGGCCTGGAGCAAAAGCAGAGCCCAGGACTTCTGTGAGCATGTGAAGAGAGCGTGAAGCGGTGGCACACGGCAGCAGGTAAGATTGGATTACACTGGCTGCCTTCCACTTCCCTGTCACACTCGGTCTTTCTAAGGCCATGTTTTCACCACAGTGATGGGATCTGACGGCCACCTGCCTTCTGCAAGTGAGCACATTTCGCGCCTGCAAGATGGGACTGGCCATACTTAGAACACCTTAAGTGTGTTGGTCTCTTTGCCAATTTTACTTAGTCTGTAAATCACATGATGTTAAATTCGAGTATGAATGGGATGTTAGGTAAAGGTAAAGGTTTTCCCCTGACATTAAGTCCAGTCTTGTCCGACTCTGGGGGTTGGTGCTCATCTCCATTTCTAAGCTGAAGAGTCAGCATTGTCCATAGACACCTCCAAAATCATGTGGCCATTGGCATGACTGCATGGAGCACCGTTACCTTCCTGCCAGAGCGGTACCTATTGATCTACTCACATTTGCATGTTTTCAAACCGCTAGGTTGGCAGAAGCAGGGGCTAACACCGGGTGCTCACTCCGCTCCCCGGATTTGAACCTGTGACCTTTTGGTCCGCAACTTCAGTAGCTCAGCGCTTTAATACACTGCACTACCAGGGGCTTCTATGTGATCTATTAATGACCCCCAATCTTTTCTATGTAATCACTTTTTTAGTACGAGTGACTTGTTCCATTTACATTTAGTGACATATTTGAATGCAAATATCTCACTCTATTTCCTTGCAATATTAGTGCAGCTTGGGGCCGATATCTCCCTTGGGGATTCCTTATGGATCTCCAGCAGGGAAACCCCAGACTTCAGTACTAACCATGGGACAGCATCCTACTCCATGAATTTCTTGTTACAACCTTTGTGCATCTACAATACTATGGAGGAGTAAGGTAAAGGTAAAGGTTTCCCATGACATTAAGTCCAGTCATGTCTGACTCTGGGGATTGATGCTCATCTCCATTTCTAAGCTGAAGAGCCGGCGTTGTCCATAGACACCTCCAAGGTCATGTGGCCGGCATGACTGCATGGAGCGCCAATGTTACCTTCCCACCGGAGTGGTACCTATTGATCTACTCACATTGGCATGTTTCGAACTGCTAGGTTGGCAGGAGCAGGAGCTAAGACGCTCACACCGCTCCCGGCGTTTGAACCTGGGACCTTTCGGTCTGCAAGTTCAGCAGCTCAGCGCTTTAACACACTTCGCCACTGGGGCTCCATTGCTACTTAATAACTCATTTTGCTACTGTTGTGAATCATCATGTAAATATCTGATATGCAGGATGTATTTTCATTCACTGGACCAAATTTGGCACATACCCGATACACCCATACTTCAATACTGTTGGGGTTGGGGAGGGTTGATTTTGTCATTTGGGAGTTGTAGTTGCTGGGATTTATAGTTTACCTACCTACTGGGCCTCCAAGGTCATGTGGTTGGCATGAATGCATGGAGCGCCGTTACCTTCCTGCCGGAGTGGTACCTATTGATCTACCCTGTTTCCCCTAAAATAAGTCATCCCCAGAAAATAAGACCTAGTAGAGGTTTTGCTGAATTGCTAAATATAAGGCCTCTCCTGAAAGTAAGACCTAGAAAAGTTTTTGTTTGGAAGCATGCTTGCCAAACAGAACACCGGAGCATGCAGGATCGGTAAATGTACATACCATAAAGTGTTGTACATGGAAATATTGGTAGTAACAAGAAATTCTTGATAGGATTCACAGTTTGTCTGGTTATGCTGGTTTATGATGACAACTACTGTACAGTATATAATAAATGTTCATTTTTTTTGTTCAACAATAAATGTGAATTCTTCTTCATGGAAGAATAAGACATCCCCTGAAAATAAGACCTAAAGCATCTTTGGGAGCAAAAATTAATATTAGACACTGTCTTATTTTCGGGGAAACATGGTATTCACATTTGCATGTTTTCAAACTGCTAGGTTGGCAGAAGCTGGGGCTAACAGCGGGTGCTCACTCCGCTCCCCGGATTCAAACCTGTGACCTTTTGGTCCGCAAGTTCAGTAGCTCAGTGCTTCAATACATTGCACTACCCGGGGGCTTCTATGTGATCTAATAATGACCCCCAATCTTTTCTATATAATCACTTTTTAGTACGAGTGACTCGTTCCATTTACATTTAGTGACATATTTGAATGCAAATATTTCACTCCATTTCCTTGCAATATTAGTGCAGCTTGGGGCCAATATCTCCCCTGGGGATTCCTTATGGATTTCCAGCAGGGAAACCCCAGACTTCAGTACTAACCATGGGACAGCATCCTACGCCATGAATTGCTTGTTACAACCTTTGTGCATCTACAATACTATGGAGGAGTCCACTTTGCCTAATAGTAAGGTAAAGGTTTCCCATGACATTAAGTCCAGTCATGTCTGTCTCTGGGGGTTGGTGCTCATCTCCATTTCTAAGCCGAAGAGCCTGCGTTATCCGTAGACACCTCCAAGGTCATGTGGCCGGCATGACTGCATGGAGCGCCAATGTTACCTTCCCGCCGGAGCAGTACCTATTGATCTACTCACATTGGCATGTTTTCGAACTGCTAGGTTGGCAGGAGCTGGAGCTAACAGTGGGCGCTCAAGCCACTCCCGGGATTTGAACCTGGCACCTTTCGGTCTCCAGCTCAGCACTTTAACGCACTTCGCCACCGGGGCTCCTTTTGCCTAATAGTAGGGCCAGCAATTACCATTGCAAGAGTTGCACACACACTAGTTATTTCCTCATTGACCACAATTGCAATTCTGGTTGCACCTTGTATCCAACCATCCCAGATAAACCCAATGATGGGATCTGACTTCCACTAGTTCATCTGCAGCCATTGATTATGTATCTAGGGACATGCAGGAAACCGTACAAAGAGCATCGGTAAGGAAGCATCTAATCACATGTCAGGCTCATCCTGCTGCCACACTCTGAGGCTGAGTCCAGAATACTGATCCAGGTGCGAGAGAGCAGCCGCAGTTTACAAAGTCAATATATACTGTATGAAGTAGATGGGAGGATATGAGAGCCACCAGAGGGAATGGAGCTGAGAATTTTGAGATGCAAGTTGAGAGCCGAGGCACTCACCGACTTTTCTCTGAAGTACACTCAGCTAGAGGAAAGATATTGATTTCCACCACAGACATCCCTCTTTCAAAAGTTATTTCATGTTTGAAAGAAACACAGGAGCTGGGGTAGAAAGGCGGAAGGATGGTATCCCAAGTCTTTTGTCTCAATCTCTCTCTGACACACAGAAACACCTTTTTGTAACTGTTTTGTGAACAATTAACTTTGTATGTTTACAACCCAACTTAATGCCTGTGGGCACGACCCACCCTGCAAGATCTCTCACCAAAATGAATGGGAAATGTACAAGAACACTCCAAGGAAGTAATGGCTTCAAAATCAGCTTACCGTATATACTCGAGTATAAGCCGACCCGAATATAAGCCGAGGCACCTAATTTTACCACAAAAAACTGGGAAAACATTGACTCCAGTATAAGCCGAGGGTAGTAAATTTCAGAAATAAAAATAGATATCAATAAAATTACATTAATTGAGGCATCAGTAGGTTAAATGTTTTTTAATATTTACATAAAGCTCTAATTTGAGATAATACTGTCCAACTCTGATCCAATCATTATTCTCATCTTCTTCAATGTAAATGTGCTTATGTATCCTTTTAATAATAATAGAGTAAAATAATACATGTAATAATAATAATAATCAAAAATAGAGTAAAACAATACATGTAATAATAAATAGAATCAAATAATAAATGCAATAATACAGTAGAGTCTCACTTATCCAAGCCTCGCTTATCCAAGCTTCTGGATTATCCAAGCCATTTTTGTAGTCAATGTTTTCAATACATTGTGATATTTTGGTGCTAAATTCATAAATAAGTAATTACTACATAGCATTACTGCGTATTGAACTACCTTTTCTGCCAAATTTGTTGTCTAACATGTTTTGGTACTTCATTTGTAAAATCATAACCTAATTTGATGTTTAATAGGCTTTTCCTTAATGCCTCCTTATTATCCAACATATTCTCTTATCCAACATTCTGCCGGCCCATTTATGTTGGATAAGTGAGACTCTACTGTACTATAAAGTTTCAAACATAAGTTGCACTATGTAATTCAGAGCACCATATACATACAATATTACCTGAGAGTTAACAACAATAATGAAAATAATAAGTACAGTCAACTGTTATAATCCACAGTAGTATCTTCCAGACTGTAATAGTCTCCACTATTTAAACATCAATTGTATTTGGCAACCAAAATAATATAAACACATTCAACCTTTGCAAAATAATATTGGTTAATATATCTTTTAAGACTTCACAGGTATTGAAAAGCTTGTTCCAAAAAAAAACCTTGACCAAAAGTTCTTTTGATACTTTGAGATCCTGTGTTGATGACATCAAATGTGTAGCATATCTCTTGAAATTACAGTCTCTTGGAAGTAACTTCAGTTTCTCAAGAGTAAGATCCCAAGTCTGGGGAACAAACTATGCATGAATGTTGATTCTGAGTAGTTGTCAAAAAGAGCCCCAGCTAGGAGAACACAATGCTGTTTCTAAGTAGCTGGCTGTAGATTGCAATAGTCCGTTTACTACTGGCTCCCGGGTTTACTCCAGTTATGTTGGATAAGTGAGACTCTACTGTAATAACAAATGTATCAATAATAATAAAAATAGAGTAAAATAAATGTAATAGTAACAATAATAATAGAGTAAAATAATAAATGTAATGATAATAATAGAGTAGAATAAATGTAATAATACCAATAATATTAGAGAAAAATAATAAATGTACCATAGATCTTCGAGTATAAGCTGACCCAAATAAAATAATAAATGTAATTATAATCATAGAGTAGAATAATAAATGTAATACAGTAGAGTCTCACTTATCTAACGTTCTGGATTATCCAACGCATTTTTGTAGTCAATGTTTTCAATACATCATGATATTTTGGTGCTAAATTCATAAATACAGTAATTGCTACATAGCATTACTGCGTGTTGAACTACTTTTTCTGCCAAATTTGTTGTCTAACATGATGTTTTGGTGTTTCATAAAATCATAACCTAATTTGGTGTTTAATAGGCTTCTCCTTAAACTCTCCTCATTATCCAACGTATTCGCTTATCCAACGTTCTGCCGGCCCGTTTATGTTGGATAAGTGAGACTCTACTGTAATACCAACAATATTAGAGAAAAATAATAAATGTACGATAGATCTTTGAGTATAAGCTGACCCAAATAAAATAATAAATCTATCTATATATATAAAAGAGTGATGGCATCAGGGCAGCGGACAAAACAACAAAACTACAGGCCCCCCAACCTCGAAATTTGACAACACAACCCATCATTCACGGCTCTAGGTTGATACAACAAAAAGAAAAGAAAAATAAAGTCCTAATTACAGGGAGAGGAATAATAGTTTTTATCCAATTGCTGCCAGTTTGAAGGCTAAGCTCTGCCCACTTGGTCTCCTAGCAACCTACTTAGCCCAGGGGACAGGCACAGTTAGGCCTCACTTAGGCCTCTTCCACAGATTATCAGATTTTAATTGGATTATATGGCAGTGTAGACTCAAGGCCCTTCCAAACAGCTATATAACCCATTTAGAATCTTATATTATCTGCTTTGAACTGGATTATCTTGACTCCACACTGCCATATAATCCACTTCAGTGTGCATATTAAACATAAAGACAACCATACAACAGACATTCAATGCCACCACTACCTCAACAATTTCTCACCAACACCACCAGACAACGCCACAGCAACGCGTGGCCGGGCACAGCTAGCGTAATTATAATCATAGAGTAGAATAATAAATGTAATACAGTAGAGTCTCACTTATCCAACATAAACGGGCCGGCAGAACGTTGGATAAGCGAATATGTTGGATAATGAGGAATTAAGGATAACCCTATTAAACATCAAATTAAGTTATGATTTTACAAATGAAGCACCAAAATATCATGTTAGACAACAAATTTGTCAGAAAAAGTAGTTCAGTACACAGTAATGCTATATAGTAATTACTGTATTTATGAATTTAGCACCAAAATATCACGATATATTGAAAGCATTGACTACAAAAATGCGTTGGATAATCCAGAACGTTGGATAAGCGAGTGTTGGATAAGTGAGACTCTACTGTAATACCAATAGTAATAGAGAACAATAATAAATGTACCCTATATACTCAAGTATAAGCCGACCTGAATATAAGCCAAGCAGGACCTTCACCCGAGTATAAGCCGAGGGGAGCTTTTTCAATCCTAAAAAAGGACAGAAAAACTCGGCTTATACTTGAGTATATACAGTAACTTGGCACAGAGAACCCACATGACCAAGAAAAAATACTAGAGGTCTTTGGAGGGATTTATAGGAATTGTAGTTCACCTACATCCAGAGTGCAATATGAACCCAAACAGTGATGGATCTGGACCAAACTTGGCATGCATACTCGATATGCCCAAATTTGAATACTGGTGGGTTTTATGGGGAATTGGCCTGGACATTTTGGAGATGTAGGTACTGGGATGTATAGTTCACCTGCAATCAGTGAGCACTCTTAACCCCACCAAAGATGGAATTGGACCAAACTTGGCACACGAGCCCCCATGACCAAGAAAAAATACTGAAGGTCTTTGGGTGAAATTCACCTTGATTTGGGGGAGTTGTAGTTCAATTACATCCAGAGAGCACTGTTACCTAAACACTGATGGATCTGGACCAAACTTGACACACATACTTGATATGTTGAATTTTGATTACCGGAGGTGTTTAGGGGAAACTGACCTTCCTTTCTGGGAGTTGTAGGTCACCCACAACCAGAGAAACTGGTTGCATATTTGAAATTACAGTGGATTTGTTTCTTTTGTGCGGGAGGCTTATTCTTGCCAATAGGGTGAGATTATTATCTTTTGCCCCTGAATTTAGAAAGCGGCTACAGTAGAGTCTCACTTATCCAACATAAATGGGCCGGCAGAACGTTGGATAAGCGAATATGTTGGATAATAAGGAGGGATTAAGGAAAAGCCTTTTAAACATCAAATTAGGTTATGATTTTACAAATGAAGCACCAAGACATCATGTTATACAACACATTTGACAGAAACAGTAGTTCAACACGCATTAATGCTATGTAGTAATTACTGCATTTAATAATAATAATGATAATAATAATAATAATAATAATAATAATAATAATAATAATAATAAAACTTTATTTATACCCCGCCACCATCTCCCCGTGGGGACTCGGGGTGGTTTACATGGGGCAGAGGCCCATACAACACAAGGACAAAATACAGTAGAGTCTCACTTATCCAAGCTTCGCTTATCCAAGCCTCTGGATAATCCAAGCCATTTTTGTAGTCAATGTTTTCAATATATTGTGATATTTTGGTGCTAAATTCGTAAATACAGTAATTACAACATAACATTACTGCGTATTGAACTACTTTTTCTGTCAAATTTGTTGTATAACATGATGTTTTGGTGCTTAATTTGTAAAATTATAACTTCATTTGATGTTTAATAGGCTTTTCCTTAATCTCTCCTTATTGTCCAAGTTATTCGCTTATCCAAGCTTCTGCCGGCCCGTTTAGCTTGGATAAGTGAGACTCTACTGTATAAGCAACATATTACATTTACGAATTTAGCACCAAAATATCACGATATATTGAAAACATTGACTACAAAAATGCGTTGGATAATCCGGAATGTTGGATAAGCGAGTTTTGGATAAGTGAGACTCTACTGTATCAATATTTGGTTTAATAATGCATCGATAGAAATTGACTGTTTTTTCAAATGCTTACAGAGGAGTCAGTTGATTTTAGCACTGACTCTAGAGTGAAAGTTATATAAACTTAAAGGCGTTTTTTTTTTAAAAAAAACCCATAATATAAATTTAAGACAAGTCATGTAGTGCAGACTTAGGCTAAAATCCAAGCCAACTCATGTGAATTTCAGGTCAACCAATGTCTAATAGCATCTCTGTAGGGATTAGAAGCATTGCCTGCTAGAAAACTGAGCAGTCAGAAATGCAAAACTCACTCATCCATTGAAGTCAAGTTGGACGTTTACTGAAGCATGACTCAAATCAATATATTGAGTTCCAGGTAAAGATTGTGGCAAGGAAAATGGTCAGGCAAACGAATGAAGGGTTATGTCAAGTCCATGGTTACATCGCTATGGATACTTGCACAACCACGTTTGCCGCCTGTTGACTTTGCCCTGGCACGTTCTCTGAAGGTTCCTCTCCAGGGTCACTAATTATTTACTTATTTACCTTTCTCCCCAAAATGGATCTAAAGACAATTTCCAAAAGGCCAACCCACTCCTTTTTTTTTTTTTGGAACTACAACTCACTGTAGTTGAAAATTAATTTTAAGAGAGGGTTGTTGTACGTCTTTCGGGCTGTGTGGCCATGTTCCAGAAGTATTCTCTCCTGACGTTTCGCCCACATCTATGGCAGGCATCCTCAGAGGTTGTGAGGTATGGATAAACTAAGTAAGGAAAGGAAAGAATATATATCTGTGTAGAGTCCAGGGTGTGGCAAGAGTCCTTTGTCACTGGGAAGCCAGCATTAATGGTTCAGTTAATCACCCTAATTAGCATTGGAAAGGTTTTGTCTCTTGCCTGGGGGCATCCTTTGTTCAGTCAAGCCCTCAGAGTGTTGGTTCCCATCTACTGTTTTGATTTTGGAGTTTTGTAATACTGGTAGCCAGATTTTGTTCATTTTCATGGTTTCTTCCTTTCTGTTGAAATTGTCCACATGCTTGTGGATTAATTGCAGACTAATTCAACCAGAGAAATCAGCCATAGCAGAGCACTTGATGAACCAGCCTGCACACAGGATATTATTTGAGAACACAAAAATGCTGGACCATTCCAACAACTATCATGTCAGACTACACAGAGAAGCCATTGAAATCCACAAGCATGTGGACAACTTCAACAGAAAGGAAGAAACCATGAAAATGAACAAAATCTGGCTACCAGTATTACAAAACTCCAAAATCAAAACAGTAGATGGGAACCAACACTCTGAGGGCTTGACTGAACAAAGGATGCCCCCAGGCCAGAGACAAAAACCTTTCCAATGCTAATTAGGGTGATTAACTGAAACATTAATGCTGGCTTTCCAGTGACAAAGGACTCTTGCCACACCCTGGACTCTACACAGATATATATTCTTTCCTTTCCTTACTTAGTTTATCCATACTTCACAACCTCTGAGGATGCCTGCCATAGATGTGGGCGAAACGTCAGGAGAGAATACTTCTGGAACATGGCCATACTGCCTGGAAAGCAAACAACAACCCTGTGATCCCGGCCATGAAAGCCTTCGACAACACAAAATAATGTTAAGAGATTCTAAGAATAATAATCCAATCTCTGAAGGGTTCTGGGAATTATTATTCGAAAAGGAGCTGTCACAACTCATAGAATAATGGAGTTGGAATAGACTCCAAGGGCCATCTAGTCCAACCCCTGACAAGAAGCAGGAAATTCACATTCAAAGCACTCCTGACAGATAGCCAAGCAGAGAGACCTTTCTTAGACCAACTCCAAAGCATAAAATACATCATGCTACAACTCCCAAATTGCCCAACCAGCATGAGAATCCAAGCTCTGTTGCCAGTTGCCCTAATAAACCAAATCCTGCTAGCCTAGAAGTTACATGTCATTTGTATTTTTAATTTCTGAAACATGGACTCGTTTGATTGATTCCCTCTCCGCTTTTGGAAATCCTAAATCTTTTGCAAAACAAATGAGATGCCTGGATGATATCCTTCCCACCTTTCCAAAACAGGTGACCCTCTTTAATCGTGATGGACACCCGAAGCTGTTTTCTCCCTTTTGCCCAGAGATAATATATTTTGCCCGCTCTTACCTTCAAGCTGTGCACGTCTCTGCCGGTCCAAATGGGCACCTGATGTTCTCCGGTTGTTTCCATTATGAAAGTATAAATATAAAATGTTAATTATCTTCCCCCAAGTTGAGTTGGCTCATTGCTGTGCTTCCTTCTTGCTGCCGAATTTACCAGTGCCTTCCAGCATAGCTAATCCTGTATTTTGGCACAGGTGAAATGAACAGGAATGGAACCGATGTGGAATGTTTTACTGCCTTCTCTATAACACTGATCCTGAGAAAAATAACAATTTAAACCCCATATTGAGACCGTCAATCCATTGAGACTTTTAAAAAATTATTATTTAAATTTTTTTTCAAATTTTCTTTCGTGCACATACATTAAAAATATTGGGTAAGGTGAAGGTTGGGAGAAAAGAAAGAGGAGAAAAAAAAGGAAAGAAGGAAAATAATACACATAAATAAAATACTGTAGTTTGTCCTTCTGCTTTCTATTCTTTGTGGCTTGAATTTCATTTCTTTTCCTTTCCCTTTTCATGAACTGGACTAGTTCTATAATGTCTTTTCTCAGATTCTCCTTTTGCTTATTTTTCCTTTAGCTTTTTCTTGTATTCTTCGTATTTTTCCCAATCTGTTCGTTTTATTGTATTTCCTCTATTTACTTTCATTAAATATGTTAGTTTATCCATATCATAAATTTCGTTCAGTTTCTCCAGCCATTGCTGTTTTGTTGGGATGTCTTTTTGTTTCCAGTACTTAGCAAAGGTTATTCTTGCTGCTGTCGCTGCATATGTAAATATTTTGTCCTCATTCTGGTTCCAAGTTATTGTATTCTCCGTCAGTCCCAGTAAATACATTTCTGGCTTCATTGGAAATGATTTTTGTAGAATTTTTTGTGTTTTCATGTATTGATTTCCAATACAATTTCGTTTCTGGACACGACCACCAGGTATGGAAGTAGGACCCTTCTTGTTTTTTGCATTTCCAACATTTGTTTTCAGTGTTTTTATACATAATTCCTAATTTTTTTGGAGTAATATGCCATCGATGGAACATTTTAAGCCAGTTTTCTTGTAAGTCTGAGGCATATGTATACTTTTGTTTTTTATTCCAAATTGTTTCCCATTCCGACATCATGATTGAGCGTCCAATATTTTTTGCCCATTTTGTGGCACATATTTTCACGTATTCTGTCTCGGTTGACCATTCTAATAACTTCTTGTATACTCTTGTAATTTCTTTTCTATCATTTTGCATTAGGGCATCCCAAAAGTTATCTGTCTCATTAAAACCTGTCATTTTGTCCTTTCCAATTTGTTCTTTTATTTGGCGTATTGAAACCAGGATACTTTATCATATTTTTGTTTTATTTCTTCTTGCGATTTTAATTGATATTGTCCATCCTTTTTTCTTAATATTTCCTTGTATTTTGGCCAATTTGTCCATCCTAAGAATTTTTTCTGGTTTGCCTCTAAAGGTGGTTTGCCTCTAAAGGTGAAATCCAGAGGGGTATTTTAGTATAAATCCTTAATCCATTGAGACTTGAGAGGGAGCAGTTTCTCAGAATTCTACCAATGTGATACATAAGCATTACACTCATGTGCAGCTCTATACAGAAGTTAACTCCATAGCTATTCAAAGCTATTCAATGCTAATCAAGGTGGCCAATTGCAACATTCACACTTGCCTCAAACAGACAAGAGTTCTTTCTCCCACCCTGGACATTGTTCCACAGATATATAAACCCCACTTGCCTAGTTTCCAACAGACCTCACAACCTCTGAAAATGCCTGGGCGAAACGTCAGGAGAGAATGCTTCTGAAACATGACCATACAGCCATGTTCCAACCCAGTAACTCCATTGGGTTTAATGCGACTTGCTGCCAGTTAGGTGGATCTTAGATGGTACTCTAAGTCAGAGCTTAAAAGAAGTTACTTTTCTGCAGTACAAGTTCAAGATTCCCTGACTTGTCTTTGGCAACTGCTGCCTAGGAAGAGACATTTTTGAAGAACATGGCGATGATGATGATGATGATGATGATAAAATCTTTATTAATCTCCCACTTTTCTCCCTAAATGGGACCCAAAGCAGCTCACAACATCTATATATATAAAAGGGTAATGAAATTTCAGTCTAGGACAAAACAACAAAACTACACATCCCAGAAACACTAAACTTGGCAGCACAACCCGTCATCCATGCCTCTACGTTCATACAACAAAAAGAAAACAAAAATAAAGTCCTAATTAGAGGGAGAGGAAGAATTGTTTTTATCCAATTGCTGCCAGTTAGAAGGCCAAGCTCCACCAACTTCGTCTCCTAGCAACCCACTCAGCCCAGGGCACAGGCAGAGTTAGGCCTCACTTAGGCCTCTTCCACACTGCCTATAAAATACAGATTATCTGAATTTAACTGGATTATATGGCAATGTAGACTCAAGGCCCTTCCACACAGCTATATAACACATTTATAATGGACTTAATGTAAGGTAAAACCTTTACCCTTTACCTTAACTACCACCAATTCCTCAATACTTTTATTTCCCATACCACCATACTTTGCCACAGCAACGCGTGGCCGGGCACAGCTAGTTATATATAAGACAGTACAGTAGAGTCTCACTTATCCAACATAAATGGGCCGGCATAACGTTGGATAAGTGAATATGTTGGATAATAAGGAGAGATTAAGGAAAAGCCTATTAAACATCAAATTAGGTCATGATTTTACAAATTAAGCACCAAAACATCATGTTAGACAACAAATTTGGCAGAAAAAGTAGTTCAATATGCAGTAATGCTATGTAGTAATTACTATATTTATGAATTCAGCACCAAAATATCACGATATATTGAAAACATTGACTACAAAAATGCGTTGGATAATCCAGAACGTTGGATAAGCGAGTGTTGGATAAGTGAGACTCTACTGTATAACACTAGAAGGCTGAAGTTCTAAATATCCCCTTTTAATAGCCCGGCTTCTCTATTCGGAGGAAAGTTCTGGGATATTAGAATCACAAGAGGTCACTGCCACCTGCAGCCCTAAGTGTGCATCACAATCTTTTATTTTAAAAAAGCCAGTAAAGTAAAAGGGAGACACTCCTAGGAATGTTGGGTGTGACAAAAGGCAAGGAAGTCAGATCCTCCCTTTTTTTCCAGTTGTAAATTCAGAACTTCATTGTAGGTATAGTATGCAATTGCTAGATTAGAAACTGCCAAAGGTTTCCTGGGCCAATATAGCTTCACAATATTGATGTTTGTGTATAAAATATGAAGTGCTGACTGAGCCCTCATCTCCACTGCCATATAATCCAGTTTCTGAATCTAGATTTTTCTGCTTCGAACTGGACTATATGGGAGTGGAGGCTCATATAATCCGGTTCAAAGCAGTTAATCTGGATTCAGACACTGGATTATATGGCAGTGGAGATGAGGGCTCAGTCAGCACTTCATATTTTATACACAAACATCAATATTGTGAAGCAATATTGGCCCAGGAAACCTTTGGCAGTATAGATCCAGCCTGAAGATACTGGAAATTGTCATTTAAAATAACTTTCTAAAATTTTCATAAATATTGGATATCTGTACTATATTCTCCCCGCATTTGCAAAGCTTAGAAAAGCCATTTTAAATTATTTCTGAGTATCTTCTAACCAGTTTGGTGATCGATCCCAAAGAAAGGTGTTTTTTTTTTCTTGTCAGGATCGACTTGAGAAACTGCAAGTCACTTCTGGTGTGAGTGAATTGGCCGTCTGCAAGGACGTTGTCCAGGGGATGCCTGGACATTTTGATGTTTTTACCATCCTTGTGAGAGGATGCTGCACGAGGAGCTGGAGCTGACAGAGGGGAGCTCACCCTGCTCTCCCCGGATTTGAACTGCTGACCTTTCAGTCAGCAGTCCTGCCGGCACAAGGATTTAACCCACTGCGCCACCAGGGGCTCCATATTAGTAACTAGGATCTGTTATTTGCCTGCAAATTGATTGTCTTATACAAAAAAGAGACAGCATACATTAAAACTGTACATTGGAGTTAAGCAGCTGAAGAAAAATGAGGTATTTAAAGGGAAAAAATGAAGAGAGTAAATTTTAAGTACAACTAAGTCTGTTAGACATAGATTGTCCTAGAAAGTGTTTCTTGAAGGTAGACCAATACATTGCAATGAGGATTTGAAAAGCACTGCTATGAATCATGGCCAGTCTTTGAGCTACTCGGCAGATCTGTAGCCTTTAACATCCAGCCACTAGATGGGACTAAAGCTCCATTTCCATCTGTTGCCAAACAAGTTGATATTTGCAGTCAGCAGGAGTCTGCCTTAACTTTTCCTTAAGGTTTGCCTTGACATTGAACACAGTAAACAGCAAAATTTCAGTGTCATGGAAAAGGCAACCAATTGTTTGTTCACATGTTAATATTATGTTCTTGTAGTGAAAATTTGGGAAGGTGTCTGAATAATTTACTATCTTCAGTTGCCTGTCAACTAGGCATGTTCGATCAATGAAAATTTTTTTTAATTCTCGTTTCTAAAGTAGGGGGCGCTGGCGCTTCGATATAGAAAATATTTCCAATTTTTTCACCCAAAACTTTCGGATATTTCCGAAAATTTGTAATGATTCTAAATGTTTCTAAAATGGCAGATGCGCATGCGCAATCGCCAAAAAAAAAAAAAAAAAGGAACCCGGGGTGGGGGTCTTTTACAGGGCTCTCCCTCCCTCATTTCTTGAGCTATCCTCATCAACCTTAGCCCCCACCTTTGCGTCCATCGTGGAAGCTTCTGATTGGCCTGGGAGCGGCAGCCATGTTAGGCTGCACTAAGCTCTCATTCTAGGTAGGTTGCAGAAACAAAAAAAATTAAAAAAAATATTTTTAAAAATATATTAAAAAAATATTTTTTGGGGAAAAAATTAACGAAACATTAAGAGACAATTAGAGAATGGGCCAACAATGGTTCGAATTACATTGCTGGTTGCGCTGTGAGACAATGTCTCGGAATGCGTATCAAAAAGAGAACAATCCGAAATAATTCCGATATACGATTCAAAACGATTTTTTGGACATGTCTACTGTCAACCTATAATGGCTCCATGAATTTCATAGAGTTTTCTTAGGCAACAAATATTCAGAGGTAATTTGGCCAATAACTTTATCTCAAATATAGCCTGGTATTCACTGGCAGACTCACATCTCCGTATTAACCTGGGCATAGCCATATAATCCAGAATATCAAGGCAGAATAATCCACAATATCTGCTTTGAACTGGAATATATGAATCCACACTGCAGGTAATGTGGGATTTTATCCAGTTGTGTGGAAGGGCCCTGACGCCATTTAGCTTCCAGATCAGGCTTTAGGGTACAAATTGACTATAATATCTTTGGTACTGATACCCATGCTTTCACCGCTCTGCATCTGACAAAATATGTCCTGCCTAGGAATTTCTATGCCACACTTTTGCTGGAAATAACTACAGCAAACAGCCCCCGATGGCACAGTGTGTTAAAGCGCTGAGCTGCTGAACTTGCGGACCAAAAGGTTGCAGGTTCGAATCCTGGGAGCGGAATGAGCGCCCGCTGTTAGCCCCAGCTTGTGCCAACCTAGCAGTTCGAAAACATGCAAATGTGAGTAGATCAATAGGTATTGCTCTGGTGGGAAGGTAAGGGCACTCCATGCAGTTATGTTGACCACATGACCTTGGAGGTGTCTATGGACAACGCCGGCTCTTCGGCTTAGAAATGGGGATGAACACCAACCCCCAGAGTCGGACACGACTGGACTTAACGTCAGGGGAAAACCTTTACCTTTACTAACTACAGTAAATTCCTAGAAAGGAATACTTTATTATGATCACAAATCAGACACAAACCAGGTGCTCGCGCTGCCAGATAATCCAGTTCAAAGCAGACAATCTAGATTTTATATGGCAGTGTTGAATGGGCCTATATAACATGATATAGCTCAGGCATGGGCAAACTTAGGCCCTCCAGGTGTTTTGCAGTTCAAAACACTTTGGAGTTAAGAGTCCAAAACACCTGAAGGGACCACGTCTACACTTCCCTGATATAGATCAATGTTTCAACCATGTCCGGCTGGCAGGGACTATATAAGTGGCTCCCAACCTTTGGTCCTCCAGGTGTTTTTGGACTTCAGCTCTCATAATTACTAACAGCTGGTAAACTGTTTGGGATTTCTGGGAGTTGAAGTCTAAAATACCTCAAGGACCATAGGTTGGGAACCACTGCATTATACATAAAGGATTTGTTAGCATCTCCCTTCCAATAGACAGCATGTTAAGATGGGCCAAAGTAAAGGTTCTGTGATATTAAGAATTGGCCACTGGTGGCACAGTGTGTTAAAGTGCTGAGCTGCTGAACTTGCTGACCAAAAGGTCGCAGGTTCAAATCCGGGGAGTGGAGTGAGCTCCTGCTGTTAGCCCCAGCTTCTGCCAACCTAGCACTTTGAAAACATGCAATAGGGGCAATGTAGAGCAATAGGGGAAGGTTATGGTGCTTTATGCAGTCATGCCATTGGCCACATAACCTAGGACAGGGGTCCCCAAACTAAGGCCCGGGGGCCGGATGCGGCCCATCGAAGCCATTAATCCTGCCCCCACGGCACAAAGGCAGAAGGGGGTGAGCTCTTACAACCCTTATTATTATTATTATTATTATTATTATTATTATTTTATTATAACACAGCAAACAGAATAGATATGCTGGATTTCGTTTCACAAAATCTCAAGTCAAACACTTCCCAAGTGTCTAGGACTGTGTATTTTCGGATGATGCGTTCAGATCCCAGTAGGGTGGCCTTTTGCAGCTGGCAGATTGTAATTTTGTCAATGTCTATTGTTTCCAAATGCTGGCTGAGATCTTTTGGCACGGCATCCAGTGTGCCCATCACCACTGGGACCACCTGCACTGGTTTCTGCCAGAGTCTTTGAAGTTCAATCTTGAGGTCCTGATAGCGGCTGAGTTTTTCCTGTTGTTTTTTGTCAATGCGACTGTCACCTGGGATGGCGACATCAATGATCCAAACCTTTTTCTTTTCCACAACTGTGATGTCTGGTGTGTTGTGTTCCAGAACTTTGTCAGTCTGGATTCGGAAGTCCCACAGTATCTTTGCGTGCTCATTTTCCAATACTTTTACAGGTTTGTGATCCCACCAGTTCTTTGCTGCTGGGAGGTGGTACTTGAGGCATAAGTTCCAATGAATCATTTGGGCCACATAGTTGTGCCTCTGTTTGTAGTCTGTCTGTGCAATTTTCTTACAGCAGCTGAGGATATGATCCATGGTTTCGTCGGTTTCCTTGCACAGTCTGCATTTTGGGTCATCAGCTGAGTTTTCGATCTTGGCCTGAATTGCCTTTGTCCTGATGTCTTGCTCCTGGGCTGCAAGGATCAGGCCTTCTGTCTCCTTCTTCAGGGTCCCATTCGTGAGCCACAGCCAGGTCTTCTCCTTATCAGCTTTTCCTTCAATTTTGTCAAGGAACTTTCCATGCAATGTTTTGTTGTGCCAGCTGTCAGCTCTAGTTTGTAGTGTGGCTTTCTTGTACTGGTTTTTTGTCTGCTGTGCTTTGAGGAGTTTCTGATTTCTGAATTATTATTATTATTATTATTGTTTTTATTATGTGGATTTTCTACAGCTGTGTGGAAAGGCCCTTAGCATTCGCTGGTAAAACAAAACCCATGTCTTTGTTGTGCCCGCATCTCCTTCGCTTTCCGACGTGCTCCTTCCTCCTCCTGCGTGCACATCTCTCTGGCTTTGTCTGCAAACCAAAACAGAACGTTGGCGTCTTGAAGGTTCTGATTTTTGCATAATTCCCTCCAAGGGACCAATGGCAGGGCGAGCTGATGTGAATGGAAGGCGCCGTGGCCAATGGGAGGGCAGGCGTGGAGCGTGTTCGGAAGGCAGTGGTCCTCCCAGCAGCTGCCTCGCCTTCTCCCGTGGAGCCCAGCACGAGTGGAAGGAAGGAGCCACCCAATCCGCCTCTGGACCTGGGCATTAACGCGTCGTTCCTCTTGGCTGGAAAGCTCCCATTGCGCCCTGCGGGGAGAGCGGGCATGTCGGTGGCGGGGCTCAAGAAGCAGTTCCACAAGGCCAGCCAGGTAAGAGGAAAATCACCTGGTTTGGTAGGACACCTGCAGCCTTTCCCATAGACCTAGGTAGGATTTGCAAATCACTGTTGGTTTGCAGGAAGGTGAATTGGGACAAGAGAGTCATTGCTCATCCTTAGACCACGACCAAGTCCTGCCAAGTGTTGCAGGCTGAAAATAAAATAAAATAAAACCAACTCAATGTTTTCCATCACTCTCTCCTAAGCTCTTTTGTGCCATGAGTTGGTCGAAAGCAGGGGTCCCCAAACTTTTTAAACAGGAGGCCAGTTCACGATACTTCGGACTGTTGCAGGGCCGAACTATAGTTGGCCACTGAGCAATTATTATTATTATTATTAATAATAATAATAATAAAAGAGGGTTGGAAGAGACCCTTTGGACCATTGAGTCCAACCCCCTTCTGCCTTTGTGCACCGAAAGCACAAGCAAAGCATCCCTGACAGATGGCAACCCAGCCTCAATGTTAATAATAATAATAATAATAATAATAAAAGAGGGTTGGAAGAGACCCTTTGGACCATTGAGTCCAACCCCCTTCTGCCTTTGTGCACCGAAAGCACAAGCAAAGCATCCCTGACAGATGGCAACCCAGCCTCAATGTTAATAATAATAATAATAATAATAATAAAAGAGGGTTGGAAGAGACCCTTTGGACCATTGAGTCCAACCCCCTTCTGCCTTTGTGCACCGAAAGCACAGGCAAAGCATCCCTGACAGATGGCAACCCAGCCTCAATGTTAATAATAATAATAATAATAATAATAATAATAAAAGAGGGTTGGAAGAGACCCTTTGGACCATTGAGTCCAACCCCCTTCTGCCTTTGTGCACCAAAAGCACAAGCAAAGCATCCCTGACAGATGGCAACCCAGCCTCAATGTTAATAATAATAATAATAATAATAATAATAATAATAATAATAATAATAATAATAGAGGGTTGGAAGAGACCCTTTGGACCATTGAGTCCAATCCCCTTCTGCCTTTGTGCACCGAAAGCACAAGCAAAGCTTCCCTGACAGATGGCAACCCAGCCTCAATGTTAATAATAATAATAATAATAATAATAATAATAATAATAAAAGAGGGTTGGAAGAGACCCTTTGGACCATTGAGTCCAACCCCCTTCTGCCTTTGTGCACCGAAAGCACAAGCAAAGCATCCCTGACAGATGGCAACCCAGCCTCAATGTTAATAATAATAATAATAATAATAATAAAAGAGGGTTGGAAGAGACCCCTTGGATCATTTAGCCCAACCTTCTTTTGCCCTTGTGCCGTGGGGGCCGGATAAATGGCTTCGATGGGCCTCATCCGGCCCCCGGGCCTTAGTTTGGGGACCCCTGGTTGAAAGGGTTAAGATCTAGCATCTTCTGGTCCAGTTCAGACCTTGCTGCCCAACTCAACAGGGATCTCTAGCCCATTGATTCCTAAACTCTTAATAAAGGTACAGGTAAAGGTTTTCCCCTTCCATATCGGATGCTCAGCATAGTCGTCTTTAGCTAATTGTTTTCATCTTTAAAATTTCCAGAGAAAAATGCAATACAGTACTACGACACTGGAAAGTGGACAAAACATAGACGTCAACTTGCAATTCCAATCACTTTCCTTATCGTTGTTTATTTTACATAGCAGTCCAAACAAAAAAGCAGTCCGGTCGTGACTGCTAGGTTGGCAGGAGCTGGAACTAACAGCGGCCGCTCACACCGCTCCCAGGGTTAAGATCTAGCATCTTCTGGTCCAGTTCAGACCTTGCTGCCCAACTCAACAGGGATCTCTAGCCCATTGATTCCTAAATTCTTGCTTTCCAGGTATCTGGGGCTACAGATCCCAGAATCTCGGACCCTTGGCCAAGGTGGCTTCTGGGAGTGGAGATTTAGTACACCCAGGAGTTTGGGAATCACTCCGATGGCTCAGTGTGTTAAAGCGTTGAGCTGCTGAACTTGCGGACCAAAAGGTGCCAGGTTCAAATCCCAGGAGCGGAATGAGCACCTGCTGTTAGCTCCAGCTCCTGCCAACCCAGCAGTTCAAAAACATGCAAATGTGAGTAGATCAATAGGTACCGCTCCGGCGGGATGGTAAGGGCACTTCATGCAGTCATGCCGGCCACATGACCTTGGAGGTGTCTACGGACAACGCTGGCTCTTTGGCTTATTATTATTATTATTATTATTATTATTATTATTTACAGCATTTATATTCCGCCCTTCTCACCCCGAAGAGGACTCAGGGCGGATCACATCACACATATAAGGCAAACATTCAATGCCTTTAACATAGAACAAAGACAAGACAAACATAGGCTCCGAGCTGGCCTCGAACTCATGACCTCTTGGTCAGAGTAATTTGTTACAGCTGGTTGGCTGCTCACCAGCCTGCACCACAGCCCAGGCCCAAATGGAGATGAGCACCAACCCCCAGAGTTGGTCACGACTGGACTTAACGTCAGGGGAAAACCTTTACTATGTGGTCCGTTATATAGTAAAGGTAAAGGTTTCCCACTGACATGAAGTCTAGGGGGTTAGTGCTCATCTCCATTTCTAAGCCAAAGAGCCGGTGTTGTCCATAGACACCTCCAAGGTCATGTGGCCGGCATGACTGCATGGAGCGCCCTTACCTTCCCGCTGAAGTGGTACCTATTGATCTACTCACGTTTGCATGTTTTCAATGTTGGGGCTAACAGAAGCTGGGGCTAACAGCGGGAGCTCACTCCGCTCCCTGGATTCAAACCACCAACCTTTCAATCAGCAAGTTCAGCAGCTCAGCAGTTTAATCCACTGGGCCACCGGGGGCTCCTTGGTCCATCATATGGATGGTTGCAAGTAGTTGCGTGTTTAATACACTACCTAAAACTAAGCCTAAAAGCTGTGATTGCTGAATTTTCTGGAATCTTCCTGTGTGATACCCAACAAAGGTACCAGTTCCTCAGCCCTGTCCATCTTACCTCCATGGCAATATCTCTCAGGCTATTCAGGTCCCATTCGCCCCATCTACATTGAAACTGCTATCAGGACCTCAAGATTGAACTTCAAAGACTCTGGCAGAAACCAGTGCATGTGGTCCCGGTGGTGATGGGCACACTGGGTGCCGTGCCAAAAGATCTCAGCCGGCATTTGGAAACAATAGACATTGACAAAATTACGATCTGCCAACTGCAAAAGGCCACCCTGCTGGGATCTGCGCGCATCATCCGAAAATACATCACACAGTCCTAGACACTTGGGAAGTGTTCGACTCGTGATTTTGTGATATGAAATCCAGCATATCTATCTTGTTTGCTGTGTCATAATAAAATAATAATAATAATAATAAGGAAAACTCAAAGCAACCTAATGATTCCAGCCATGAAAACCTTTGATAACACTAACCCAAATTGCTTTATGCATTGCTAAATGAATGCCTCCCAAGGCCACACATTCATTTGAAATTGAGATTTCCTATTATCATTCCTAACTAGCTCTGATAAGTCAGACTCATGACTTTTTGAAATATGAGGCATTCTTCTGGGTATGTTTTTATGATCTGGCATTTCACATAGTCTTGAATGGTAAATCTGTGAGTGGGCCATGGAGGCAGCACACTTGGGGGGTTTAACATTGAAACACAGAAAAAAAACATTGAAACACACAGACCTTTTTTGTTGGGCAAGAAGAATGACTTCAGGCAAGTCTGACAAAATATGCCACTCCGTGGTGTGACGTGGCACTGCCTGGTGGACGCTGACTCCGTCCAGGGAGAACGAAACATCATCTCAACATCATCCACAGAATCTTGCTTGATTCCCTTGTAGACAAAAAAGCCCTTTGTCTCCTTTCCTTTCTTATATTCTGAGATTCTGCCTATTGCTGTCCTAGGACCTCAGTGAAAACAAATAACATTCAGTATTGCTTTGGGGAATGCAAGGAGGGTCTTTGGAACATGATCCTAGTTGAACCACTTACCGTATATACTCGAGTATAAGCCGACCCGAATATAAGCTGAGGCACCCAATTTTACCACAAAAAAACTGGGAAAACATTGACTCCAGTATAAGCCGAGGATGGTAAATTTCAGAAATAAAAATAGATACCAATAAAATTACATTAATTGAGGCATCAGTAGGTTAAATGTTTTTGAATATTTACATAAAGCTCAAATTTAAGATAAGATTGTCCAACTCTGATCCAATCATTATTCTCATCTTCTTCAATGTAAATATGCTTATGTATCCTTTTAATAACAATAGAGTAAAATAATACATGTAATGGGGCCCTGATGTTGGCTCAGTGTGTTAAAGCGCTGAGCTGCTAAACTTGCAGACTGAAAGGTCACAGGTTCGAATCCGAGGAGCGAAATGAGCACCCACTGTTATCCCCAGCTCCTGCCAACCTAGCAGTTCGAAAACATGCAAATGTGAGTAGATCAATAGGTACCGCTCCGGCGGGAAGGTAAGGGCGCTTCATGCAGTCATGCCAATGGCCACATGACCTTGGAGGCGTCTATGGACAACGCCGGCTCTTCAGCTTAGAAATGGAGATGAGCACCAACCCCCAGAGTCGGTCACGACAGGACTTAACATCAGGGGGAAACCTTTACCTACTTAATACATTTAATAATAATAATAATAATAATAATAATAATAATAATAATAATAATAATAAATACAGGAAAATAATACAGGTAATAATAAATAGAGTAAAATAAATGTAATAGTAGCAACAATAATAGAGAAAAATAATAAATGTACCATATATTCTCGAGTATAAGCTGACCCAAATATAAGAATATTTACATAAAGCTCAAATTTAAGGTAAGACTGTCCAACTCTGATCAAATCATTATTCTCATCTTCTTCAATGTAAATGTGCTTATGTATCTTTTTAATAATAATAGAGTAAAATAATACATGTAATAATAATAATAATAAATACAGGAAAGTAATACAGTAGAGTCTCACTTATCCAAGCTAAACGGGCCAGCAGAAGCTTGGATAAGCGAATATCTTGGACAATAAGGAGGGATTAAGGAAAAGCCTATTAAACATCAAATTAGGTTATGATTTTACAAATTAAGCACCAAAACATTATGTTTTACAACAAATTTGACAGAAAAAGTAGTTCATTACACATTAATGCTATGTAGTAATTACTCTATTTACGAATTTAGCACCAAAATATCACGATGTATTGAAAATACAGTAATTACAACATAACATTACTGCATATTGAATATTATTGTATATTATATTACAGTAGAGTCTCACTTATCCAACATTCTGGATTATCCAACGCATTTTTGTAGTCAATGTTTTCAGTACATCGTGATATTTTGGTGCTAAATTTGTAAATACAGCTATTACAACATAACATTATTGCATATTGAATATTATTGTATATTATATTACAGTAGAGTCTCACTTATCCAACATTCTGGTTTATCCAACGCATTTTTGTATGTTTACGACTTTAGCACCAAAATATCATGATATATTGAAAACATTGACTACAAAATAGCTTGGATTATCCAGAGGCTTGGATAAGCGAGGCTTGGATAAGTGAGACTCTACTGTACATGTAATAATAGAGTAAAATAATAAATGCAATAATAATAAGATCAGAGTGAAATAATAAATGTATTAATAATAATAAAAATAAGTAAAATAAATGTAATAGTAGCAACAATAACAGAGAAAAATAATAAATGTAATAATACCAATAATAATAGAGCAAAATAATAAAAGTACCATATATTCTCGAGTATAAGCTGACCCAAATATAAGCCAACCAGGACCCTCACCCGAGTATAAGCCGAGGGGGGCTTTTTCAGTCTTAAAAAAAGGGCTGAAAAACTAGGCTTATACTCGAGTATATACAGTATGTACTTTTTCATATTTGAGAAATAATGAGACCGTGCATATGGTTTTGGATGAAAACCATTGGACTTTATTTTTAAACTTTCTCCTAAACTTACTCCTGGCAAAAAAAAAATGGATGGCATTGTTTGAGAAGCAGATAGTAAAAGGGAAGAGCAGGACTTTGAAGGAAATGTTGTAACTCTCTTCTTTTCAAGGCGAAAGCTGGCAAGAAATCTTTCTTTGTCCACTGGTAGCAATTCATTCTTTCTCACGGCAGCTTTTGCGCCCTTCGATGGTTCAGATATTTTTCCACAAAGACATTGATACACAAACTACATAGTCCAACAAACTACCTAGCTCTTATTTCCTGCTTTGATGACCACAGACTGAGACTGGATCTACACTGCCCAGGATCTGATCCCAGATTATCTGCTTTGAATTGGATTATGAGTCTACACTGCCAGATAATCTGGGTTAAGCAGATAATCTTGGATCAAATCCTAGGATATAGGTGCAGTGGACATGGAACAATGGCTTCAAACTACAGGAAAGGAGATTCCACCTGAACTTTCTAACTGCGAGAGCTATTCAGCAGTGGAACTCTCTGCCGTGGAGTATGGTGAAGGCTCCTTCTTTGGAGGCTATTATGCAGAGGTTGGATGGCCATCTGTTGGGAGTGCTTTGAATGCGGTTTTCCTGTTTCTTGACAAGGGGTTGGACTGGATGGCCCACGAGGTCTCTTCCAACTCTTATGATTCTGAGTGTCTGTTGTGCACAAAATGAATAAAAGGTAAAAATAATATACCATGCAGACATTTCGCTGGTAGTGGATCTTGATGGTTTTATTTTTAATGGCTTGTGGCAAACAATAGCAACTCAAAACAACAACAACAACAAAACAAGCAAATAGGTGGAAAGTACAGTAGAGTCTCACTTAATGGGCCGGCAGAAGCTTGGATAAGCAAATATCTTGGATAATAAGGAGGGATTAAGGAAAAGCCGATTAAACATCAAATTAGGTTATGATTTTACAAATTAAGCACCAAGACATCATGTTATACAACAAATTTGACAGAAAAAGTAGTTCAATACGCAATAATGTTATGTTGTAACTACTGTATTTATGAATTTAGCACCAAAATATCACAATTATTGAAAAAATTGACTACAAAAATGGCTTGGATAATCCAGAAGCTTGGATAAGCGAAGCTTGGATAAGTGAGACTCTACTGTATAAGCATAACAGAAAACAGCAACATACAGTAGAGTCTCACTTATCCAAGCTAAACGGGCCGGCAGAAGCTTGGATAAGCGAATATCTTGGGTAATAAGGAATGATTAAGGAAAAGCCTATTAAACATCAAATTAGGTTATGATTTTACAAATTAATTGCCAAAACATCATGTTATACAACAAATTGGACAGAAAAAGCAGTTCAATAGGCAGTAATGTTATGTTGTAATTACTGTATTTATTAATTTAGCACCAAAATATCATGATATATTGAAAACATTGACTACAAAAATGGCTTGGATTATCCAGAAGCTTGGATAAGCGAGGCTTGGATAAGTGATACTCTACTGTACTGTCAACCAAGCAACAAAATCCAGAATCTGTTACATAGTGAATGAATACAAAATGTACCATGCAGAGATTTCGCTGGTAGTGGATCTTGATGGTTTTATTTTTAATTACTTGTTGCAAACAATAGCAACTCAAAAAACAACAAAACAAGCAAACAGGTGGAAAGTATAAGCATAACAGAAAACAGCAACATACTGTCAACCAAGCAACAAAATCCAGAGTCTGTTACATAGTGAATGAATACAAAATACAGTAGAGTCTCACTTATCCAACATAAGGCTGGCAGAATGTTGGATAAGCAAATATCTTGGATAATAAGGAGGGATTAAGGAAAAGCCTATTAAACATCAAATTAGGTTATGATTTTACAAATTAAGCACCAAGACATCATGTTATACAACAAATTTGACAGAAAAAGTAGTTCAATACGCAATAATGTTATGTTGTAACTACTGTATTTACGAATTTAGCACCAAAATATCACAATTATTGAAAAAATTGACTACAAAAATGGCTTGGATAATCCAGAAGCTTGGATAAGCGAAGCTTGGATAAGTGAGACTCTACTGTATAAGCATAACAGAAAACAGCAACATATGTCAACCAAGCAACAAAATCCAGAGTCTGTTACATAGTGAATGAATACAAAATACAGTAGAGTCTCACTTATCCAATGTAAACGGGCCAGCAGAATGTTGGATAAGCGAATATGTTGGATAATATCACCAATTCCTCAATACTTTATTTCCCATACCACCATACTTCGCCACAGTAACGCGTGGCCGGGCACAGCTAGTACATTATAATATTATATATTATTATAAATTATATTGTATATATGTATGTGTGTATATATACATATATTTATATATACACACACATACAGTAGTCTCACTTATCCAACATAAACGGATCGGCAGAACATTGGATAAGTGAATATGTTGGATGATAAGGAGAGATTAAGGAGAAACCTATTAAACATCAAATTAGGTTATGATTTTACAAATTAAGCACCAAAACATCATGTTAGACAACAAATTTGGCAGAAAAAGTAGTTCAATACGCAGTAATGCTATGTAGTAATTACTGTATTTATGAATTTAGCACCAAAATATCATGATATATTGAAAACATTGACTACAAAAATGCATTGGATAATCCAGAAGTGAGTGTTGGATAAGTGAGACTCTACTGTAATAGAGTGGGTTTGATTTCCATTTTTGTGTCCAAACACAAAACCTGTTATCTGGATCTAATCCGAAAGTCATATCCACTTTTCTTTTTTCCTATTTAACTTAGTCTCAAAGGCGAATCGATTGTTCTCACGGCCGTCCCTTTTTCCTTTCCTCCTTTGTATGCGGGAAGACAGGATGAGTCTTTAATGCTACATTCTGTCATTGAAATGCAAGACATTGCTCAGCATGTACTTTCTAATCTCAAAAGTTTTCTTGGGGTTCTATTGGCCTTTTATACATTTTTCCAGCATTGTACTTTGTTTTGTGTCATGCCAAGGCCATTTTTTTTTTGCTTTCTGCTACAGCTATTCAGCGAAAAGATCAGTGGAGCTGAAGGAACAAAACTGGATGATGATTTTCAAGAGATGGAAAGGGTAAGCGGATTCATTGTAAACACCAAAGCTACATACCCTGTTTCCCTGAAAATAAGACATCCCCAGAAAATAAGACCTAGTAGAGGTTTTGCTGAATTGCTAAATATAAGGCCTCCCCCAAAAGTAAGACCTAGCAAAGTTTTTGTTTAGAAGCATGCAGGATCGGTAAATGTACATTCCATAGATTGTTGTACATGGAAATAAAGGTAGTAACAAATAATAATAATAATAATAATATTATAATAACTTTATTCTTGTATCCCACCTCCATCTCCCAGAAGGGACTCAGGGCAGCTGACACAGGGACAAGCCCAACAACAACATAAATTTACATACGAACAGAAATTTAAAACAGTAACTTAAAAACAGTATAGCAATAAAATATAATATAGAAATTCTTGAAAGGATTCACAGTTTGGTTATTTATTTATCTATTTAAAAACTTGTAACGCATAATGTGCAACTTGCTTATCCACTATAACAACCTCATTGTTTTAATACCACGTTGTGTTTTTTTCGGTTGCTGTGTATATATTATTATTGGTTTTTGTTATTGTTCTTTGATGTTTCATATTTTATTTTGTCATTAGCTTTGCCCGGCCACGCGTTGCTGTGGTTTATGCTTTCAGAGTCTTGTTCTTTATTTACTGTCCTGATTTTAGAGATTATATTGTTCTGTATTATTATATCACAGTAATTATTACATATTATATTGATAATCTTATATTATCTGCTTAGAACTGGATTATATGAGGCCCCTTCTACACAGTTGTATAAAATGCACACTGAAGTGGATTATATGGCAGTGTGGACTCAAGATAATCCAGTTCAAAGCAGATAATATAAGATTATAAATGGGTTATATAGCTGTGTGGAAGGGCCTTGAGTCTACACTGCCATATACTGTATTTTAATCTGTATTTTATAGGCAGTGTGGAAGAGGCATAAGTGAGGCCTAACTCTGCCTGTCGTCTGGGCTGAGTTGGTTGCTAGGAGACCAAGTGGGCGGAGCTTAGCCTTCTAACTGGCAGCAATGGGATAAAAACAATTATTCTTCTCCCTCTAATTAGGACTTTATTTTTATTTTCTTTTTGTTGTATGAACGCAGAGGCACGGATGAGGGGTTGTGCTGCCAAGTTTAGTGTTTCTGGGATGTGTGGTTTTGTTGTTTTGTCCTAGGCCGAAATTTCATTACCCTTTTATATATATAGATTGTTTTGTATCTGATTTTGCTGTAAGCCGCCCCTAGTCCCCTTTGGGGGAGATGTAAATAATAATAATAATAGTAATTATTATTATTATTATTATTATTATTATTATTATTATTATTATTATTATTATTTGGTTATGCTGGTTTGTGATGACAACTACTGTACAGTAGATAATAAATTTTCATTTTTTAAAAATTCAACCATAAATGTGAATTCTTCTTCGTGGAAAAGTAAGTCATCCCCTGAAAATAAGACCTAGCGCCTCTTTGGGAGTGAAAATTAATATAAGACACTGTCTTATATTCGGGGAAACAGGGTAGATATTGTCAGATTCTTCCCCTTTCTGTATAGAATAGTGCATTTATAGAATTACTGGGTTATATAATTCTGAACGTAGTGAGCTTCAGATTTAGTTTATAGTATTAGGTTTGTAGGTTGCTTTCCTCCCATACATGGGATTTCCTCATTTCATTTTCACAAGAAGTCTTTGAGGCACATGGTTTCCAAATCAGGACTGTTTTAGTCCCTAAGATTTTAGGACCAGATTTTAGGAAAGTTTTGTGATGCCCTAAAAACAAAGCAGGCCCTGGAGATGTGATTTGAAAATTATACCTAAGCATGAACTACATGTTAGGATTTTCCTGTGTGGTTGTTAGGAAAACTACCCCAAAACATCAAAGCATTGAAAATATGCAAAAGCAGGGATACTTATGGTTGAGCATTCAGCTCACAGCAAGCAGAGCCTGAAGTGCCACGTGGCTGTAAAGAATTTAGACCTTAGGAGGCACAAAATCCAGAGTTGACTTTAAAATCACAAAAGTTTTTTTTTACAAAATAATAACTACATTTCTTAATGCAGTACTTATAAAACAATGCAAATACACACATGTGCATGTACAGTAGAGTCTCACTTGTCCAAGCTAAATGGGCCGGCAGAAGCTTGGATAAGCTAATATCTTGGATAATAAGGAGGGATTAAGGAAAAGCCTATTAAACATCAAATTAGGTTATGATTTTACAAATTAAGCACCAAAACATCATGTTTTACAACAAAGCAGTTCAATAACGCAGTAATGTTATGTTGTAATTACTGTATTTACGAATTTAGCACCAAAATATCACAATATATTGAAAACATTGACTACAAAAATGGCTTGGATTATCCAGAGGCTTGGATAAGCGAGGCTCAGATAAGTGAGACTCTACTGTATTTGTAAAGATTAGAGGTAATGTGTGAAACTTCCTTTGAAAAGCATATGTTTACCTTGCAGAAAATTGATGTCACAAGCAAAGCTGTGGCAGAGCTTCTCTCAAGGTCTACTGAATACCTCCAACCCAATCCAGGTAAATCAACAACAGTAACAATGATAATTATAATTAATGCTAATTCTAATAATTTTAATTCACTAATAATTATTAATTTATTATTTATTAATTTATTATGATGAAATAATTCTTTCCATGAATAGTGGAAATCTTATTTTGGCATCTCTCTGATTCCTGCGATTTCAGCAGCTATTTTTCTAGGCATTAGGAAATTTTTCTCAGCCATAAGGACAGCCAACATGTTATTACATATTTACATTTCTATATTAAAACAGATGTTAATTCTGCTATCATTAATATTTTCCAAAAGCTGAGCTTGCTTTTTAAACATCCTGGAAGGTATGAAAGTAAGCAATGCAAGAATGACATATGCTAAGGGATGGAGGGAAAAAAACAGTCCGGATATAAAAAAACTGGTTTATTAAAATTTTGGAAATTATGAGTGCAGACAAATTAACATACCTATTATCGAACCCAAGAAACAAACAGATTGGGAATTAGTTACAAACTATTTAAGAACAGAGAACTGTAAAGTGATAATAGAAGGATACAATAGCCAAAGATAAAAGACTACACAATTGCCCCGGAATAAACACTAAAGGAGAGAAAAATAATACAACAAACAAATAGAAGCGGAAATATAAGGGTATAGTTTATACCAAATGAATACGATACATAACAACACACATTTGATGGAAGTCAATTTTAATTATATGTGATAACTGTTAGTATTTAAGTGATGTTCTGATTTTTTGTTTTTTGCTTTCTGTTTTCTGTTTCTGTCCTCTTTTTCTTTTTCCTTTTGTTTCCTGATGTAGGGTTTCAATTAATAGATTTCCCCTAACCTCCTACATTTTTTTTCCTTACCCCCATGTTATCCCCCTTCACTGTGTGTAATTGTCGATGTGATTCACACCCCTTGGCAAATGACTTTAATAAAAATTTATTAAAAAAAAAAAAAAGGACCATCACCCCAAAACTTGCCTCGATTAAGTAGAGGTTGGTTGGGCGTCTTTTCGGAGCGCTATAATACAGTAGAGTCTCACTTATCCAACACTCGCTTATCCAACGTTCTGGATTATCCAATGCATTTTTGTAGTCAATGTTTGCAATGCATCGTGATATTTTGGTGCTAAATTAGTAAATACAGTAATTACTACATAGCATTCCTGCGTATTGAACTACTTTTTCTGTCAGATTTGTTGTGTAACATGATGTTTTGGTGCTTAATTTGTAAAATCATAACATAATTTGATGTGTAATAGGCTTTTCCTTAATGCCTCCTTATTATCCAACATATTCGCTTATCCAACATTCTGCCGGCCCGTTTATGTTGGATAAGTGAGACTCTACTGTAATTGTGTATTCCTGCATACCAGGAGGTTCCTTCCAGTTTTAATTTTTGTTTCTATTGTTTTGTCTGTAATAGCTAGGAGATAGAATCCATTGAGTACATTTTCCTGTTTTGTAGGTTGTGTTATCAGGTTCAGCAACACACAAGCACTTTATTGTTGATTAATCTACCAGGACAGCGAGCCCAGTTTTACGTCCCAATGTAATCTCGATTCTTGTCAAGCTTTTGTGTGAGGCTTCAAGGGTTCAAGAACAATTTCAAATGAATAGATGTTTCTGGTTCAAAGATTGTTTAACACTCTTCTATACCAGTCTCAAACCTTCTCTCTCTAAGCCTCCAGAGCCAGACTGGGTATGTTGAATACAGTGTCCAAGATTCGAGGACAAGTTAAAACTACCGGCTACCCACAGACAGAAGGCCTCCTGGGGGACTCCATGCTCAGATATGGGCGAGAACTAGGAGATGAGTCTACTTTTGGTGAGTTTTTGCAACTTACCACTTAACTAAGCTATGCCTGTATAAAGGACATTAAGCCTGGCTGCTTCCTGCCTGAGGGAATCCTTTGTTGGGAGGTGTTGTCTGGAAACCAGACAAGAACCAATCAGGGCCAGCTAACACTTCCCAACGAAGGATTCCTCCAGGCAGGAAGCAGCCAGGCTTTGAAGCTTCAAGGCCATTAAATGCTAATCAAGCTGGCCAATTGAAACATTCACACTTGCCTCAAACAGACCAGAGTTCTTTCTCCCACCCTGGACCTTGCGGAATGGACCAGAAGACTACTTACCTTTCTATCTGCACCATTACTGCTTATACTTTATTGTTCTTTTTCTTTCTTTTCTTTTTTCCCCTTCCTGCTTTCTCTCTCTTATTCATTCCCCCCCTCTCTTATTCATTTTCCACATACAGTAGAGTCTCACTTATCCAACATAAACGGGCCGGCAGAACGTTGGATATGCGAATACGTTGGATAACAAGGAGAGATTAAGGAGAAGCCTACTAAACATCAAATTAGGTTATGATTTTACAAATTAAGCACCAAAACATAATGCTATGCAACAAATTTGACAGAAAAAGTAGTTCAATAGGCAGAAATGTTACGTAGTAATTACTGTATTTATGAATTTAGCACCAAAATATCATGATGTATTGAAAACATTGACTACAAAAATGCGTTGGATAATCCAGAACGTTGGATAAGCGAATGTTGGATAAGTGAGACTCTACTGTACCTAAAGTATTTTAATCTATATATATAAAAGGGTAATGAAATTTCGGCCTAGGACAAAACAACAAAACTACACATCCCAAAAACACTAAACTTGGCAGCACAACCCCTCATCCATGCCTCTACGTTCATACAACAAAAAGAAAAGAAAAATAAAGTCCTAATTAGAGGGAGAGGAATTATTGTTTTTATCCAATTGCTGCCAGTTAGAAGGCTAAGCTCCGCCCACTTGGTCTTCTAGCAACTAACTCAGCCCAGGAGACAGGCAGAGTTAGGCCTCACTTAGGCCTCTTCCACACTGCCTATAAAAATACAGATTCTCTGATTTTAACTGGATTATATGGCAGTGTAGACTCAAGGCCCTTCCACACAGCCAGGGCCGTAGCCAGAAAAAAATTTCGGGAGGGGTTTTGAAAATTTCGGGGGGGGGGGGGGTTGAACCCCTAGTACACACCTCTCCCCGCTACAAACCTGTCAATATCTGCTTGAGATAGTGCCTGGAGGGACTCTTAATGTTTTGCATCTCATAGACTTAGCATGGGGATTTGGTTAACCAGTTAAAATTCATGAGTAAACCAGGGTTTTTTTTATAACCTGAAAAATTTCGGGGGGGGGGGGGGGTTGAACCCCTAAAACCACCCCCTCGCTACAGGTCTGCACACAGCTATATAACCCATTTATAATCTTATATTATCTGCTTTGAACTGGATTATCTTGACTCCACATTGTCATATAATCCACTTCAGTGTGCATTTTATCCAGCTGTGTAGAAGGGGCCTCATACTTCGCCACAGCAACGCGTGGCCGGGCACAGCTAGTTTATTATATTTTGCTTCTCCTTTTATATGTATACCAAGGGGAAAAAAATTATGCAATAAAGATTACTTTAAAAAAGAGTTCTCTCTCTCACCTTGAACATTCCACAGATATATAAACCTCACTTGCCTAGTTTTCAACAGACCTCTCAACCCCTGAGGATGCCTGCCATAGATGTGGGCAAAACGTCAGGAGAGAATGCTTCTGGAACATGGCCATACAGCCCGGAAAACACAGCAACCTAGTATGAATGTATTTATGTTATATTGTGGAATGATATTTTAAATTGTTAAGTCGCTCGGAGCACTCTGGTGGAGAGCGACTAATTAAGAAATAAAGTGAAGTGAAGAAGTGAAGTACAGTAGAGTCTCACTTATTCAACACTCGCTTATCCGATGTTCTGGATTATCCAACGCATTTTTGTAGTCAATGTTTTCAATATATCGTGATATTTTGGTGCTAAATTTGTAAATACAGTAATTACTACATAGCATTATTGCGTATTGAACTACTTTTTTTTCAAATTTGTTATATAACATGATGTTTTGGTGCTTAATTTGTAAAATCATAACCTAATTTGATGTGTAATAGGCGTTTCCTTAATCTCTCTTTATTATCCAAGATATTCGCTTATCCAACATTCTGCCGGCCCGTTTACGTTGGATAAGCCCCAGAGGGTTTTTAATAATCTATCCCGTTTTTATTACGATTTTACCATTTATGTGTTTTAAATGCAATTTTTTATCCTGTATTTTTGTTTTAATTGCTATATTGTATTACTGTTTTATCTTTTTATAGCGTGATTTGTATTATGTTGCCTATGTTTTGTTCTATGTTGTTTGGGCTTCTGCCCCATGTAAGCCATCCCGAGTCCCCACAGAGAGATGGTGGCGGGGTATAAATAAAGTTTTATTATTATTATTATAAGCAAGACTCTACTGTATTGGGAAAGATAGTGGCAGAAATAATGGAGCCCCTGGTAGCACAGCGGGTTAAACCGCAGAGCTGCGGAACTTGCTAACCGAGAGGTCGTCGGTTCAAATTCAGGTAGTGGGATGAGCTCCTGCTGTTAGCCCCAGCTTCTGCCAAACTAACAGTTTGAAAACATGCAAATGTGAGTAGATAAATAGGTACTGCTTCGGTGGGAAGTGAATGGCACTCCATGCAGTCATGCTGGCCACATGACCCAAGAGGCATCTATGGACAATGCCGGCTCTTCTGCAGAGAAATGGAAATGAGCACCAACCCCCAGAGTCGGACATGACTAGACTAGACTTTATCTTTACGTAGTGGCAGAAATGGAAATTGTCCATGTTTCTGAAAATGGAGACAAGACAAGGAGGTTGCACATTTAATTTGTAGGTTTTTCTAACATTCATGCAAAAATGTGATTTTGCAAAAATGTGCTTCTTCTCTCGAGGTGCTGCACTTATCGATGTGGGGGAAAGCATGAAGCAGATGGCTGAAGTGAAAGACGCCTTGGACATCAGTGTCAAGCAGAACTTCATCGACCCTCTACAGCTGTTGCAAGACAAAGATTTAAAGGAGATTGGAGTGAGTTTATCTTTCGCTTGAATAACTGCGGCAAGGTGTATATCCCACTGAGAAATGTCACATTTTGTTGAGTTATCTAGCAATCATGCATGCATTTTCAATGTGGGATGGTTTATGTAGTTAGTTAGTTTGGTTGCTTAGTAACCTGAGCCAAAGATGCATTCCAAAGTTGATGGCACCATTTTAATAATAATAATAATAATAATAATAATAATAATAATAATAATAATAATAATAATAACAATAATATAAAATAGAGCTGACAGCTGGCACAACAAAACATTGCATGGAAAGTTCCTTGACAAAATTGAAGGAAAAGCTGATAAGGAGAAGACCTGGCTCTGGCTCACGAATGGGACCCTGAAGAAGGAGACAGAAGGCCTGATCCTTGCAGCCCAGGAGCAAGCCATCAGAACAAAGGCAATTCAGGCCAAGATCGAAAAATCAGCTGATGACCCAAAATGCAGACTGTGCAAGGAAACCAATGAAACCATTGATCATATCCTCAGCTGCTGTAAGAAAATTGCACAGACAGACTACAAACAGAGGCACAACCATGTGGCCCAAATGATTCATTGGAACTTATGCCTCAAGTACCACCTCCCAGCAGGAAAGAACTGGTGGGATCACAAACCTGCAAAAGTATTGGAAAATGAACAAGCAATGATACTGTGGGACTTCCGAATCCAGACTGACAAAGTTCTGGAACACAACACACCAGACATCACAGTTGTGGAAAAGAAAAAGGTTTGGATCATTGATGTTGCCATCCCAGGTGACAGTCGCATTGACCAAAAACAACAAGAAAAACTCAGCCGCTATCAGGACCTCAAGATTGAACTTCAAAGACTCTGGCAGAAACCAGTACAGGTGGTCCCAGTGGTGATGGGCACACTGGGTGCCATGCCAAAAGATCTCAGCCGGCATCTGGAAACAATAGACATTGACAAAATCACGATCTGCCAACTGCAAAAGGCCACCCGACTGGGATCTGCACGCATCATCCGAAAATACATCACACAGTCCTAGACACTTGGGAAGTGTTCGACTTGTGATTTTGTGATACGAAATCCAGCATATCTATCTTGTTTGCTGTGTCATAATATAATAATAATAATAATAGTAATAGTAATAATAATAATTAATAAGTTTATTTATATCTAAATATTTATTTATTTGGGGGTTTTGCATGTGAAATGGGAAATGGGAGTATACTTCCTGTAGACATACAGGAAGTTACATACACCTTTAGAATTTGGTGTATATAAGGAGATACTTTCTTTTGTTCTCCCTCTTGATCCTGCCATGTGGCCTGTTGTTACTTCATGTTAAGAGATATGTAGTATCCTGAACTATATTATTTGGAACTAAGATGTTTTTACCTGTATGACCATCATCACACAAGATTGTGAGTAAACATACTTTTACTATTTTACTTTTGATGTCTCTGATGTTTATTTTAAAGAGAAAGGGAGGCTGACTATTTTGTTTTTCTTACCACTGCTCACATAAACCCCTAGCCTTCTGTATTTTGCTACTCTGCACCAATATCTAACCATATTGGCATCATAATTCTAACAGGTTATGATCCTATTTTCTAATACATTTCTGAAAAACTTCCAAAAAATCTCAGCTGGCATTTGGAAACAATAGACATTGACAAAATTACAATCTGCCAACTGCAAAAGGCCACCCGACTGGGATCTGCGCGCATCATCCGAAAATACATCACACAGTCCTAGACACTTGGGAAGTGTTCGACTTGTGATTTTGTGATATGAAATCCAGCATTTCTATCTTGTTTGCTGTGTCGTAATAAAATAAGAATAAGAAGAATAATAATAAGAATAAATAATACAGGAAAATAATACAAGTAATAATAAATAGAGTAAAATAATAAATGCAATAATAACAATAAGATCAGAGTGAAATAATAAATTCATTAATAATAATAATAATAAAAATAGAGTAAAATAAATGTAATAGTAGCAACAATAACAGAGAAAAATAATAAATGTAATAATACCAATAATAATAGAGAAAAATAATAAATGTACCATATATTCTCGAGTATAAGCTGACACAAATATTAGCCAATCAGGACCCTCACCCGAGTATAAGCCAAGGAGGGCTTTTTCACTCTTAAAAAAAGGGCTGAAAAACTAGGTTTATACTCGAGTATATACAGTAATCTATGTGTGAGTACAAACACACATCTCCAACTTCTTACTACAAGCAAGCAAGGCTTTGATAAGCAGGACCACTGTAGTCACTCCTTGGAAATGTCATTCCACTTGTGCCCCAATTGGTAGCTGAACAGAGTTTTTGCCGGTGATATTGGTAATTATATTTGAACACCTCACACATGCCTAAAGAGATGGCAACCATAGGAAATCATTAGGATTCCACGAGCCCTTTGCAGTGCAATCTGCTGCATTGTTTTTCCCTCCCCAAAAGAGAAGGAAAGGGAGAACCAAAGTGGGAGCCCGGATATAAAAGAAAGCCATATTTTGGCAAAGTCTTATTTCTAAATTGGACAGTGTAAAGATTTGCTCATATTCTGTGTCCAGCATGTAAAGATTTATTCCTGAACAATATTTGGCATGTTCACAGATGCTGAGTTTATTATAATTATTTATGGCTGACCTAATTCCACTCGACTTTCCCTAGAAACATCAACCAATATTGTAACAGTCTCAGCAACAACAGGCTTGCAAAAACCTTACGTGCTCCCCTTCCTCCTCATTTTATTTCACCGCGGTGCTTTCTTTCCTTTTCTCTCCTTGTTTTGTAAAACAGCACCATCTGAAGAAACTAGAAGGACGGCGTTTAGATTATGATTACAAAAAGAAACGTATTGGGAAGATACCAAATGAGGAGGTTAAGCAAGCTGTAGAAAAGTTCCAAGAGTCCAGAGAGTTGACAGAACGGAGCATGTTCAACTTTTTAGAGAACGACGTAAGGTTCCTTTGACTGCTTGAGGTCTTTAAAAGTGCAGTATATTAGTCTCTATGCCCAAATGGAGCCCCCGGTGGTGCAGCAGATTAAACTGCTGAGCTGCTGAACTTGCTGATCGAAAGGTCAGCGGTTTGAATCCAAGGAGTGGGCTGAGCTCTCTCAGTTAGCTCCAGCTTCTGCCACCCTAGCGGTTCGAAAACATGCAAATGTGAGTAGATCAATAGGTGGGAAGGCAATGGTGCTCCATGCCGGCAGCATGACCTTGGAGGTGTCTACGGACAAAGCCAGCTCTTCGGCTTAGAAATGGAGATGAGCACCAACCCCCAGAGTCAGACACGACTGGACTTAATGTCAAGGGAAAACCTTTACTTTTACCTATGCCCAAATACTTTTCTCATTAGTACAGTAGAGTCTCACTTATCCAACACTCGCTTATCCAACGTTCTGGATTATCCAACGCATTTTTGTAGTCAATGTTTTCAATACATTGTGATATTTTGGTGCTAAATTGAACTACTTTTTTGTCCAGTTTGTTGTATAACATGATGTTTTGGTGCTTAATTTGTAAAATCATAACTTAATTTGATGTTAGGCTTTTCCTTAACCCCTCCTTATTATCCAACATATTCACTTATCCAACATTCTGACGGCCTGTTTATGTTGGATAAGTGAGACTCTACTGTAATAGCATAATGTGAAAAACCGGGTTCCTATTAGTTTTAATCACTCGTCTTTACCTTTTAAAGTTTATGTTTAAATCGTTTTAATAATGTGAATAATGTCATTTTAATGTTCACTTTTTGAAAGTTTTAAGCTATTCTATTCTTGAATTAAATCGTAAGCCATCCTAAGACACAAGTTTGGGGAAGAAGAAGAAGAGGAGGAGGAGCTGCCATTGCAAGCTGATCATCCCTTACTGGTTATTCTGAAATTATGCACATGACACCTTGGCTTTCTGATTATTCAAAGAACGTAAACTTTTTTTTTTCGTGTCAGGAGCAACTTGAGTTGCTTCTGGAGTGAGAGCATTGGCCGTCTGCAAGGACGTTGCCCAGGGGACGCCCGGATGTTTTGATGTTTTTACCATCCTTGTGGGAGGCTTCTCTCATGTCCCCGCATGGAGCTGGAGCTGATAGAGGGAGCTCATTCACGCTCTCCCCGGGTGGGATTCGAACCTAGCAGCCTTCAGGTCAGCAACCCAACCTTCAAGTCACTTAGTCCACTACGCCATCTGGGGGCTCTAGAACGTAAACTGTGTCTCATATATATATATATATATATATAAAATCATAAAGTTGTTTGCGCAGTGACTATAACAACAAAACTAAACATCCCAGAAATACGAAATTTGGCAACACAATGCAAAAGGCTTGCCTCCAGGTTACAACAACACAACCACACCACAAAATCACAATCCAGACCCACAAAACTCACAACAACGCATCATGCGATAACAACACAACTAAACGCCCCAGAAATACAAAACTTGCCAACACAATGCAAAAGCCTTGCCTCCCAGTTGTAACAACGCAACCACGCCACAAAACCACACAGGGCCCACAAAACTCACAACGCATCGTGACTATAACAACACAACTAAACGCCCCACAAATACGAAACTTGGCAACACAATGCAAAAGCCTTCCCTCCAGGTTGTAACAACACAACCACACCACAAAACCACAATCCGGACCCATAAAACTCACAACAACGCATCGTGACTATAACAACACAACTAAACGCCCCAGAAATACAAAACTTGGTACACAGCTAAACGCCCCAGAAATATAAAACTTGACAACACAATGCAAAAGCCTTGCCTCCCGGTTGTAACAACACAACCACACCACAAAACTACAATCCGGACCCACAAAACTCACAACAATGCATCGTGACTATAACAACACAACTAAACGTCCCAGAAATACGAAACTTGGCACACAACTAAATGCCCCAGAAATATAAAACTTGAAAACACAATGCAAAAACCTTGCCTCCCGGTTGTAACAACACAACCACACCACAAAACCACAATCCGGACCCACAAAACTCACAACAATGCATTGTGACTATAACAACACAACTAAACGCCCCAGAAATACAAAATTTGACAACACAATGCAAAAGCCTTGCCTCCAAGTTGTAAGAACACAACCACAACACAAAACCACAATCCGGACCCACAAAACTCACAACAACGCATCATGACTATAACAACACAACTAAACGCCCCAGAAATACAAAACTTGGCAAAACAATGCAAAAGAGAGCCTTGAGAGCCTTGCCTCTCAGTTGTAACAATACAACCACACCACAAAACCACAATCCGGACCCACAAAACTGACAACGCATAGTGACTATAACAAATACAAAATTTGACAACACAACTCATCCACCTCCCCAATTCACACTTGGCCTCCAAAAAAACAATTACAATAATAACAATGACAACAACAACAACAAGAATCAACACCATCGCAGGCAAGAAACAGCCAGGCACTGAGGCTGAGAGGCCAGTCAGTGCTACACTGGGCCTCCAAAAAACAATACAGTAGCATCTAACTTATCCAACCTTCATAATCACTACAACAACAATAATAATAAACACCTACACAGGCAAAACAAAAAAAGACTATTGTACCACAATAAAAATATAAACCGCACTCAGCAGAATCAGACATTACAACAACAAACCAAAGACAACAGGCATCTCAAGCAATTATCAATCAACACAAAAATTGAAGAAGGTAACAGATTTCAAATACTACTACTAATGTGAGTATAAAGAAGGGTGGAGGTCACAGCATAAATACAACCTAATGTAGACTGACCAACACCACCAGACTCAGCCACAGCAACGCGTGGCCGGGCACAGCTAGTGTGTGTATGTATGTATGTATGTATATGTATGTGTGTGTATATATATATATATATATATATATATATATATATATATATATAAAAAATTACAATCCGGCTCTGCATATAAGCTGTGTATGAAAGAGAAATGATTTTTGTGAGACGTGTGTCCCATCTCCAAGAGATATCATTTAAGTAGGAACTAATTCAGAGATCGGCAGTCAGGTTACTAACTGGAGCATGACTCAGTATAAGACTGATACAAAGGTAGTGGAATATATAGGTTCTCCTTGCTCTTGAACATATACCGTATTTTTCGCTTTATAAGACGCACCTGATGATAAGACGCAGATTGCCCCATTCTCCCTTCCTGGACGCAGATTGCGTTTATAAGACGCACTGACTTTTCCCCTCTATTTTGGGGGGGAAAAAAGTGCGTCTTATAAAGCGAAAAATACGGTAATTCATGCAGGTTTTTGTTTTGGATTACCAGCACTGAATAAATTTCCCTTTTGATCTCCTGTGTTTAGATAGAGCAAGTGAGCCAATTGCTAGTCTTCGTAGAAGCTGCACTAGACTATCATAAGCAGTCCACGAATATTTTAGAGTTCTTACAAAGCAAGCTACAAGACAGGTAAGAAAAATTCCAGGCTGTTTATGTCTCGGTCCCCTTTTTCTGCTGCTAATTGTTATTGTTTTAGTTTGTTTTCATGCCATTTGGAAATCTTAGTATTATCAGGGAGACCTTCTGGGCAGAGAATGAAACAGAGTTGCTTGTAATCTATATATATAAAAGAGTGATGGCATCAGGGCAGCGGACAAAACAACAAAACTACAGGCCCCCCAACCTCGAAATTTGACAACACAACCCATCATTCATGGCTCTAGGTTGATACAACAAAAAGAAAAGAAAAATAAAGTCCTAATTACAGGGAGAGGAATAATAGTTTTTATCCAATTGCTGCCAGTTTGAAAGCTAAGCTCCGCCCACTTGGTCTCCTAGCAACCCACTCAGCCCAGGGGACAGACACAGTTAGGCCTCAATTAGGTCTCTTCCACATATTATCAGATTTTAACTGGATTATATGGCAATGTAGACTCAAGGCCCTTCCACACAGCTATACAACCCATTTATAATCTTATATTATCTGCTTTGAACTGGATTATCTTGAGTCCACACTGCCATATAATCCACTTCAGTGTGCATACTAAACATAATGACAACCATACAACAAGCATTTCTCACCAACACCACCAGACAACGCCACAGTAATGCGTGGCCGGGCACAGCTAGTAATAATAATAATAATAATAATAATTTATTTGTTTGACCAGTCATATGACCATTTCAAAGTGCAACATAAATAAAAACAAGGCAAAAAGGATGGGAGGACAGGCAGCTGACCATCTGTTTGCCGACAAAATCTTATTTTCCTGATTCTTCTTTCAGAGTTGCTTGTAATTGTAATACTATAGAAATGTATTTTTTGTACCTTCACCGCTATTGCCTAACTCTTTTTACATTATCCATTTTAGGATAAATGTAGCATCAAGTCGCCCAAGACGGGAATTCAAGCCAAAGCCAGTAAGAAGAAGGCCACTGGAAGTAAGGAGAAACCAGCAGCACAATGGGATTTCGTTCATCCCACTAATAAAGTCATCAGGTGAGCATATGTTTCTGAAAGTAGCTCCTTCTTGAGGCTCAGTTCAGGGTCCATTTTTGGACACATTGCAATATATTGCTGGGTTAAGAAACACATCTTTATTCCTGATACATTAGGGGTAGAAACCATACAGTCACCCAGATGCTGCTGTAACACCTGTAACACTCCTAAGCGGCACGAACACTGGGAACCAACACAGCAGCCACTAACAATATAATATCTTTATTAAAGCAATAAAAGTTCCAAATGGAAATAAGCAGTTATATAGAAGTAGCAATTGACCTTCCAGGAAAGATCAATTTTAGTCCAATAATATAAAGTCTTATGTCTGGTATTAGAGTTCAAAATCCAATATCCGAAACACACTCAAACTCCGCCTGAGTTTTGAGTGGGGAAATAAGCAGAGCAAGAAGAGTCCTTTAGAAGAAATGATCCAAACAGGGTTTCAAGGCAAGGGAAGTTGTAAGTTCAGGAGCTGAAACGCAGTCCCATCAAGGCAAGAAGTTAAACCAACACCTGGTCTACTCCAGAGTAAGCGCACCGTCAGGTCGCTTGGAAATCAGGAACGAGAGACGACGCTACTTCTTAGTCCAAAGTTAAGTTGCCATCGCACAGAAGATTCTCCGCGCACAACTTTTATTGAAGTTCATAGCTCCCCCAAACCAGGTGTTAAACTCCCCAAACTTCCCAAGAGAACTGGACCTCCAAAACATCATGCCAGGTGCCTGCCTCCCTAATTCTTCCCAAGAGAACTGGGTTCAGCCACAATCGCCTCGCTCTGCCAATCTAACACTTCTTCTTACAGATTGCCTTAGAGAGCGGTCTGTTTTCAAAAAAGCCCTTCTATCGAACGGTAACTCCTCTGGAGAGCCGGGAAGAGCCGGCTGCTTCTCAAGGCCGTCTTTAATTGGCTCTGGCACGGAAATGTTAACAGAAGGCATCTGGAAAGGAACTAAATCCTGCTCACTTGGGAAAAAACCCAAATCCTCTTCATTGTTGTCAGCAATGGCTGCGGGGTCAGGGGCCAAAGGTGCCTGAGACATCACAACACCCTACATTCTAGGGAGTTGTATTCCTACCATTAAAAGCTTGTACATAACACTGGCCAACACATTTTGGTGTAGACCTATTTCAGAGTATATATGACCTTCTGATTCCAAAAATTGCACCAGTTCCGCCTTATCAGTTTTTGAGATGCAGAACACATGCCATATCCCACTCTTCATCGGCTTGCCCATAAGTGCTGCTACCTTTTCCCTCTTATAGATAGTCTTTCTGCTCTAAATGCTGTGCCTTCATTCCTACCTTCACTGTTCCTGATTACATCCAAATATTATTATTATTATTTTATTCATTTCTATCCCACTTTTCTCCCATGGGTGAGATTCAAAGTGGCATACAACATATAAAATTCATGCATATGCATCCGACCGCAATACATAATCAGTTAAAACATCATATCCCAAAATAAAAAACCCAATTATCATATCAAATAAAACAATTTTTAAAACTTACAACAAGTACCATTTAAAGATATCCATAACCTCCGACCAATGAAGTTATTTGTCAAGTATTATCAAAATATTTATCAGAATGGTAGTGCCTATTCTCATTTGTCTGGGAAGGCCTGGCTCCACAGAAAGGTTTTAATTTGTGAATGAAATGTTTTGCATTAGCATTTTACTTAATAATGCAGAGGACAAAACTTCTCTGTGCATGTCAATATTTTTTTCACTTAGCCTGTAGATTCACCTTTACAAGAGACTATAACAATGTATGGAGTGTTGGAAATAGCAACCTCCTGCAAGCCTCTTATACTAGTTATTTGTTATGTATATAATTGTGGTTGCTTACTATATTGTATGTATATATTGATATGCAGTTTTCCCTTAACTCTATGTTGTTTGAGGTTGTGGGAGGGACTACAGACATGTAACCAGATCTGGGACTATTCAGACTGAGACTCCATTTTAGAAGTCAGTATAGTTTATGAGGGATCCGCCGGTGGCGTAGCAGATTAAACCGCTGAGCTGCTGAACTTGTTGACCGAAAGGTTGGCGGTTCGGATCCAGGGAGCAGGGTGAGCTCCCACTGTTAGCCCCAGCTTCTGCCAACCTAGCAGTTTGAAAACGTGCAAATGTAAGTAAATCAATAGGCACCGCTCCGGTGGGAAGGTAATGGCGCGCTGTGCAGTCATGCCGGCCACATGACCTTGGAGGTGTCTATGAGACAATGCCAGCTTTTCAACTTAGAAATGGAGATGAGCACCAACCCCCAGAGTCGGACACGACTAAACTCAATGTCAGGGGAAAACCTTTACCCTATAGTTTATGAAGTCAGTAGTGTTAGTATGCGGTAGTCGGTGTCAGCATGCTGCATGTGAGTAGTCAGTCTGTATTGAGTCATTGTTCTGTAATGTATTAGACTGAAGAGAGTGTTAGTCTGTATGCAACAAAGAAGAGGATAAAACCGAATGCTTTAGAGAACAGATTGTTTATACCAGGGGTCCTCAAACTACGGCCCGGGGGCCACATGCGGCCCATCAAAGCCATTTTTCCGGCCCCCACGGCACAAAAGCAGAAGAGGGTTGGGCTAAATGACCCAAGGGGGTCTCTTCTTCTCTTCCAACCATCATCATCATTATTATTATTATTATTATTATTATTATTATTATTATTATTATTATTATTAACATTGAGGCTGGGTGGCCATCTGTCAGGGGTGCTTTGCTTGTGCTTTTGGTGCACAAAGGCAGAAGGGGGTTGGACTCAATGGCCCAAGGGGTCTCTTCCAACCCTCTTTATTATTATTATTATTATCATTATTATTATTATTATTAACATTGGAATTGTGTGGCCATCTGTCAGGGGTGCCTTGCTTGTGCTTTTGTTGCACAAAGGCAGAAGAGGATTGGACTGAATGGCCCAAAGGGTCTCTTCCAACACTCTTGATTATTATTATTATTATTATTATTATTATTATTATTATTATTATTGCTCGGTGGCCAACTATAGTCCGCCCTCCAACAATCCAAAGGATCGTGAACTGGCCCCCTGTTTAAAAAGTTTGGGGACCCCTGGTTTAAACTATCAACCAGTAAGAAATGTACCTGTGTATGCTGAATACATGAAGTCTGTAAGTAAATCAACTCTTACTTTTAACAAAGACTACCTATTTTTGGCCTCTTGAGAGCATGATTTAAAGGCAGTATATTTTATGGGAGAATAGATGTTTTTTGGGCAACTGAAATAACACTTACGAAGATCTGCTATATATTTTGTGCATTGTTTCTAACGGTTTAGAGAGATAACCAGGTATATCAGTCTAACAACTGAGAAGCTTAATTTGCCTTGCATAAATACTAGTGGATATTTTACTACTAAGGAGAAGATTCACTCAAATTAGCATGTAACTCTTCTCAGGAAGATCATACTTTAAAAAAGGTTCTGATTATTCCAGATAGTGTGAATGCCAATGAATCTCCAAAAGGGCAATGCTTCCAAAAGGCTTTGGAGATTCTTGGTTTTCCAAAAGGTTATGATCTTTAAAAGGTTACGCCTTTTCCAAAATAGAGGAGGGCAAAGTTTTCAATGGGTGCTGGCATCATGCCTATAAAAAATTCCCATCTTCTAGGATCCAAGCAGGATTAAAAATCTGATAACTCTCCCATGTAACTTTGATCAGGTTCTTCGTTGCACATGGACCAGCCTTGCTGCCAAGCCTTGTATGACTTTGAGGCAGAAAACGAAGGGGAGCTTGGCTTTAAAGAAGGGGACATCATCACATTGACCAGTCAGATTGATGAGAACTGGTATGAAGGCATGTTACGTGGCAAATCGGGCTTCTTCCCCATCAATTATGTTGAAATTGTGGTGCCCTTGCCGCATTGAGTACTCCCTGGCATTCACGTTGCAGATGCAGCCTTGTGACTCGGCCCTGTCTTCGCTTGGAGTCGTCTTTTAAAACGTGTGGCATTCTGTGAAAGCCTTGCTTCTTTTAACTTGACTTTTTATATGCGTCTTTTAAACATGTATTTATTTGCATACGTGTAGTTTGTACAGACAAAGAGCTTCGATTTTGCAAAAATGATCTTGGACTCCTTCGCTTTGTGCCTTGAAGATTTCTTGTATGAGGTATTGACGAATCGCTCAGCTGTTGCTCCCAAGTGCATTTTTTTTCCATCCAGGAATATCAAACTTGTGGTAGGGTTTGCTTTTGGGTAAAACCGATGATCATTAAGCCATCCTTGCGACCTTTAAATGAATTGTGAAAAGCTTGTACCTCTTGTGCCCTGTGCTTTGCCAAAGGGTAGAATCCTGGTCTCCGGTGATCGTCCTCTGTACTGTCAATTTTTTATTCTTCACTGACCAAATGTTAATAAACAGTGTGGTGTTTCCATATATGTCTCGTGTCTTGTAACACATGACATTGATGTTGGCACTTAACAATTTCTCAACTGCTCCAAAAGCTGGATTTCTGAATTGTTTGGAACTTCAGCTTTCAAAGGAGTTGTGTATATTATGAGACAGTTCTGTCATGACCAGCACTTTGGTGGTTTTAGTATAGATGTTTGAAAGGGGTCAATTTCCCTACTATTTGTAAGAGGTCAGGTTGACCTTCCAAATAACTCTTCACAGGCCATAGTGAACATTTGGGAGGCTTGCTGAAATGGGATGCATCTGTAAAGAGCAGCATGAAAAAACGCTGTAAGAAGCACTGTATCTCTTTTATTAGAATGTTGTTTGTCCCCTTGGCTGGAATCAATTCCAGGTCTTATCAAGGCATGCATTTGATTGATGGTTGCTGCCTGGATAGTAATTCTCAGCCAAACACATCAAGGAGGATATAAGAACTAGGCAGCAAGGATTACGTATGCGAAGTATTGGAGACAGGAGGAAATACCGGATGTAGACCAATGGTTAATCAAGTTAATGGAAATCAAAAATATGGACAGACTAATCCCTCCTTATTATCCTTAATTATCCTTAATCCCTCCTTATTATCCAAGATATTCACTTATCCAAGGTTCTGTACATATAATTTGTAAGCCGCTCTGAGTCCCTTCCCTTCGGGGTGAGAAGGATGGGATATAAATGTATTAAGTAAGTAAGTAAATAAGTAAGAATTAAGTAAATAGATACAGTAGAGTCTCACTTATCCAACATGAACGGGCTGGCAGAACGTTGAATAAGCGAATATCTTGGATAATAAGGAGGGAATAAGGAAAAGCCTATTAAACATCAAATTAGGTTATGATTTTACAAATTAAGCACCAAAACATCATGTTATACAACAAATTTGACAGAAAAAGTAGTTCAATACGCAGTAATGCTACGTAGTAATTACTGTATTTACGAATTTAGCACCAAAATATCATGATATATTGAAAACATTGACTACAGAAATGCGTTGGATAATCCAGAACATTGGATAAGTGAGACTCTACTGTAGATAGATAGGTAGGTAGGTAGATAGCTAGATAGCTAAATAGGTAGGTAGGTAGGTAGATAGCTAAATAGATAGATAAATAGATAGATAGGTAGGTAGCTAGGCTGTTTCCATCTACTGCCTGCCAGCACAGGAGAAGGGAGTCCTGCTGACCCACCTCTGGCCCTGCTACTCTGGAGTAAGGAGGAAAGGAAGAGAGTGGAGGAAGCCCTTAAAAACTCCTGCTTCTGGACTCTTCTTCTTTTTTTTTCCCCTCCTTTGTGTGTGTGTGTTTGTGTATGTGTGTTATACAGAGTCGGGAGTGAGAAAGTTTTTATCTTTACTCAGGGAAACAGTATTGACCGTGATAGGTAGCGGGTTCTTAACCTGGTATTAATGTCATAGGAAGTATTCACATAGGATTTGAGAGTACCGTGAGTTTACTGATTGGTAATTGATGGTTTAGAATGTGAATTGATGGTTTGTGTATGTTGGTGTATGTACTGTTGAGTGAAAGCTTTGACAGAAAGAGACAACAGGATTGAGGTGCTAATTTTGAAAGATTAGAGTGGTATACTATAGGAAGGTATTTTTTTTTTTTTGAGAAGGTAATAAGAAATGAGTTGGAAGGAAACTCCGGGCAACAATGAACTCTCGCACTTATGTGATCTGTTGGGAAAATCGTTCGGTACTGTCTTGCAGCAGCTGGAAATACTGAACGCGAAACTTGACCATCTCTTCAAAGGAATTTCCCTGATTGTGAAATATCCTTCTCCTACAGACACTATAACAACTATACCAACCAGGCTTATTAACTTGAATGAGGAATTAAGCACTCCGGAAGGCCAGGGAGGAATTAAGCTCAAGGAGCAGAAGGTAGTCGTCGGATCAGGCCTTGGAGTGACTGGAGAGGAGGGTGGGTTTTTATCTGGGGGAGTGGGTCTGGGGAGGGTGGATGGGAAGGAAATCAACAATGTCCTGCAGAAGTCGAACAATGAGCTGCCCTCTGAATTGGTCGGACAATCTTTGGATACTTCCTGCAATTCTCAGCATCTTTTACAAACAAATAAGGTTGCAGTGGAAGTTTCAGACTCATTATTGAACAGAGGCAGGTGGACTTCTAAGCGAGCAGTCCAGATATCCCTTGCACAAATTTTATCCATAAGCTGGTCGGAGGTAAAGATCAAGACTATCGACTGGCTTTGTAGAGAGTATCAATCCTGGAACCGCTCCTTATCTCTTATCATTGGCTTGGAAGATAAAATATTAAGGGAAAAATTGTTTTTGTGTGGGCCCAAACTGCAACAATGGGGCATCACTCTCAGGAGGGTTCTAGTAGACCCACTGATTCGCCCCCTCGACATCGGGCTGAGCATTGATATTCAAGATTCCCCAACTCTAAGTCAGACTTGTTCTACCTCCCAGGCCCACAACAAGACCCCACTCTTGCTTAGTCACCTTCCTATTCATGATGATGCCAAATCAACTGTCCCCTCTCTCCCATCAGTGGAGAGAAGCTCCTTTTTTAAAAAAACAAGTACCTTTGGAGGCTTTCCTTTCCAGGACAGCTGACTAGTCCCGGTAATTGGCAACTCCACCCAGTTCTTCCATCAGGGGGAAGAGGGCTCTCATGGAGGTGGCCCCATTGAGGTGATATGGGGGAGGAGAAAGCACGGTCACTATCAACCCAGGGAGAAGCGCAACAGAGTTTTTGCGACCCTGGAGAGGTTTAGGTGTGGTAGTCTTCAGGACAGACCCCCCAACCTTAAGGTCCTGCTTCTAAACGCCAGATCCGTCAATGGTAAAACAGCTGTCATCCAGGATTTGATCCTGGATGAGGAGGCGGATCTGGCATGCATCACCGAGACGTGGCTGGATGAGCTGGGAGGTGTGAATCTTACCCAGCTGTGTCCTCCAGGTTTCGGGGTGCATCAACAGGCCAGGGTTGGGGGGCGGGGAGGAGGAGTTGCGGTGATCTTTCGGCAGTCCATCGCCCTGATCAGATGCGCCGTTCCGCAATCCCCGAGGTTCGAGTGTGTTTTCCTGAGGGTGGGAGCCCGAGACAGCTTGGGGATTCTGTTGGTGTACCGTCCACCCCGCGACCCAGCAGTCTCTCTGTCCGAGCTAGCAGAAGTGGTCTCCAATGTGGCCCTTGTCTCCCAACAACTGATAGTTTTGGGAGACTTTAACATTCATGCTGAGACCACATTGACAGGAGCAGCTCAGGATTTCATGGTTGCCATGACAACCATGGGGCTGTCTCAAGTTATATCTGGGCCCACACATCAGGCAGGACACACCTTGGACCTTGTTTTTATTGTGGACGGTGGGACAGTCAGAGTGGAAGAGCAAAACATTCTTCCATTGTCATGGTCTGACCATCATCTGATCTGTTTAAGTATCGCCGTGCCTTCTAACCTCCGCAGGGGTGGTGGACCCATTAAGATGGTCCGCCCCAGGAGACTGATGGATCCGGATGGACTTCTGAGGTCTCTTGGGGATCTTCCTGTCCTGGAGACTGGCGATCCTGTCGATGTCCTGGCTGATCGCTATAACAGTGAGCTATCAAGGGCATTGGACACGATCGCTCCCGAACGTCCCCTCTCACTGCGTAGAATCGCGTCGACTCCTTGGTTCACCGAGGAGCTGGCTGTGATGAAACGTAGGAGGAGGGGGCTAGAGTGCATCTGGAGGAAATCTCAGGACGTGTCCGACCAAGCACGGGCTAAAGCCGCTATTAAGGCTTACTCCGTGGCTCTGCGAGCAGCCAGGAAAGATTTCACGACTGCCCGCATAGCGTCTGCAGCCAACAGGCCATCGGAGTTGTTCCGAGTTGTTGGGGAGCTCCTGCGGCCTCCTGAGGCCCAGGGGTTTCCTGATGACTTGGCAACTCGGTGCAGCGATTTCGCGCACCATTTTGCAGGCAAAGTTGCTCAGATACGCCGTGAGTTGGACTCCAGCTTAACTGTGGTCCCAGCGGAGGTAACCGAGGTACCTGTCTGTGCGATCTTATGGGATTCTTTCCGGCTTGTTCTTCCTGATGATGTTGAGGGGATTCTTGGGTCTGTGAGGGCGACCACCTGCGCTCTGGATCCTTGTCCTTCTTGGCTGGTGAAGCTGGCCAAGGATGGGTTGTTGGATTGGTTTGTGGCTATTATAAATGCCTCCCTGGTTCAAGGGTCAGTTCCATCCTGCTTTAAGCAGGCGGTAGTAAAACCATTATTAAAAAAGACCTCGTTAGACCCATCTGTATGTAACAACTACAGGCCAATTTCCAACCTCCCATTTCTGGGCAAGGTTCTGGAGCGGGTGGTTGCTACGCAGCTCCAGGAGTTCCTCGATGACACCGATTTTCTGGACCGCTCGCAGTCTGGCTTCAGGCCTGGGCACAGCACCGAGACGGCTTTGGTCGCCCTGGTGGATGACCTCCGCAGGGAGCTGGACAGGGGGAGTGTGACCCTGCTGGTTCTCTTGGACATCTCAGCGGCTTTCGATACCATCGACCATGGTATCCTTCTGGGGAGGCTCGCCGGGATGGGACTCGGTGGCACAGTTCTGCTGTGGCTCCAGTCCTTCCTGGAGGGCCGTTCCCAGATGGTGAAGCTGGGGGACTCCTGCTCGGACCCCTGGCCATTGACCTGTGGGGTCCCGCAAGGGTCTATTCTATCCCCCATGCTATTTAACATCTACATGAAACCACTGGGAGAGGTCATCCGGAGTTTTGGAGGGTGTTGCCATCTCTACGCAGATGACACACAAATCCACTACTCGTTCCCATCTGACTGCAAGGAAGCCCCTCGGATGCTGAACCAGTGCCTGGCCGCTGTGGCGGACTGGATGAGGAGGAACAAGCTGAGGATCAATCCTGACAAGACAGAGGCCCTCCTGGTCAGTCGCTCGTCAGATCGGGGTATTGGGTGGCAACCTGTGCTGGACGGGGTTGCACTCCCCCTGAAATCACAGGTCCGCAGTTTGGGGGTCCTCCTGGATTCAGCGTTGACGCTTGAAGCGCAGGTGTCGGCGGTGGCCGGGAGGGCTTTCGCACAACTCAAACTTGTGCGCCAACTGCGACCATACCTCGTGAAGTCTGACTTGACCACGGTGGTCCATGCCCTAGTTACCTCTAGACTGGACTACTGTAATGCGCTCTACGTGGGGCTTCCCTTGAAGACGGCTCGGAAATTACAACTGGTCCAACGCTCGGCTGCCAGATTAATAACTGGGGCGAATTACAGGGAGAGATCTACTCCCCTGTTTAAGGAGCTCCACTGGCTTCCGTTCATTTTCCGATCTCAATTCAAGGTGCAGACCATCATATATAAAGCCCTAAACGGTTTGGGACCCACCTACCTTCGTGACCGTATCTCCTACCATAAACCTGCCCGATCTCTGCGATCGTCAGGGGAGGCCCTCCTGTCGCCACTGCCTTTATCCCAGACCCGCCTTGTAGGAACTAGGGAGAGGGCCTTTTCTGCTGTGGCCCCCCGTTTATGGAACTCATTGCCCATTGAAATCAGGCAAGCCCCCACTCTTTCAGACTTTAGGAAAGATCTAAAAACATGGCTCTTCCGATGTGCTTTCGGAGAGTAACTGTTACATGCTTTTGTTACGCCCCCATTATTTATCCTCTAGACTGTCTGCTATCTTTTCCTAGTTCCCTGTGGTTTTATTCTTATCCTTTTTCTTATCCTTTTCTCACCCCGAGTTTTAACTGAGTGTCAGTGCGGCCTGCCCTGTTATACTGCTCTTTGGATTTTGTGTTGTACTGTATATGATTCTTTATTGTATTGTTGTAATTGTATTATGATATGTTGTTTTTATATTGTGTTATATTGTATTTTTCCTGGGCATGGCCCCATGTAAGCCGCCCCGAGTCCCCATTGGGGAGATGGTGGCGGGGTATAAATAAAGTTTTATTATTATTATTATTATAGATTGCTAAATAGGTAGGTAGATAGCTAGGTAGGTAGGTAGGTAGATAGCTAAATAGGTAGGTAGGTAGATAGATAGCTAAATAGATAGGTAGGTAGATAGCTAAATAGATAGATAAATAGATAGATAGGTAGGTAGCTAGATAGCTAAATAGGTAGGTAGATAGCTAGGTAGGTAGGTAGGTAGATAGCTAAATAGGTAGGTAGGTAGATAGCTAGATAGCTAAATAGATAGGTAGGTAGATAGCTAGATAGCTAAATAGATAGATAAATAGATAGATAGGTAGCTAGATAGCTAAATAGGTAGATAGCTAGGTAGGTAGGTAGATAGCTAAATAGGTAGGTAGGTAGATAGCTAAATAGATAGATAAATGATAGGTAGGTAGCTAGATAGCTAAATAGGTAGGTAGATAGCTAGCTAGGTAGGTAGGTAGATAGCTAAATAGGTAGGTAGATAGATAGCTAGATAGCTAAATAGATAGGTAGGTAGATAGCTAGATAGCTAAATAGATAGGTAGGTAGGTAGATAGATAGATAGCTAGATAGCCCGATAGCTAAATAGATAGAAAGATAGATAGATAGCTAAATAGATAGGTAGGTAGGTAGGTAGATAGCTAAATAGGTAGGTAGGTAGGTAGATAGCTAAATAGATAGATAGAGCCCTGGTAGTTAGAGAGCTGCCACACTGCATTGATTTGGCCTCTTCCGCATTCCTCCACTAGAGGGCGCCCAGTTTCTGCAGAGCCGCAAATTGGCTGGAAAAAGCGCAAAACTCCTTTTTCTGGGGATTATATCGAGCTCTTCGCCGCCTATTTGAAGATCCGGTGTAATAACAAGGCTATTTTTTTCTGGTTTTGTTTTTGGCGCCTGTTGCTCCTTTGCTCTTTCCAAGAGGCATCGCCCAGCAAGAGCAAAAGGCGCTGGTTTGGGTCCGGATCCCTTTTTTTGCCTGTCTTTTAATAGTCCGCACTTGGATAAACAAACAAACAAACAAAGCGGGATCGAATCGGGAAATTCTCTTTCTGGCTTGTCTTCCTGTTGGCCTTGGATGCAGTGAAGAGGAGGAGAGCCAAGGGGGAAAGGCAGGTAAGGCACCATGGCTTGCAGGATTGTGCTTGGATTTCCACCAGACACACTGCCTGTCTACACTGCAGAACAAACGCACTTTGACACTGCCATCGCACAGAGCAATAGACTCGTGAGAATTGTACTTAAAGCGGTGTCCAACTGCATCCATCCTGCAGTGCAGATGCACCAGCAGTGCAAAACTTTGGAAGCTGATGTCGCCTTGATGTTAATGGATCACTCAACTGGAGTCTTCCTAATGTGTCAGTCATTCATTTCCAACACACTTGCATAGGAAATATTATTATTATTATGTTTATGTTTATTTATACCCCACTTTTTCTCTCCACAAGGAGACTCAAAGTGGCTATCTGTTATTATTATTATTATTATTATTATTATTATTATTATTACTATTATGTTTATTTATACCCCGCTTTTTCTTTCCACAAGGAGACTCAAAGTGGCTATATATCTATTATTATTATTATTATTATTATTATTATTATTATTATTATTATTGTTACTACTATTATGTTTATTTATACCCCGCTTTTTCTCTCCACAAGAAGACTCAAAGTGGCTATATATCTATTATTATTATTATTATTGTTACTACTACTACTACTATTATGTTTATTTATACCCTGTTTTATCTACTCCACAGAGACTCAAAGCAACTATGTATCAATTATTAAATTTTATTATTATTATTATTATTATTGCTATTCTGATTATTATACCCCGTTTTTTCCTCTCCACAAAGAGACTCAAAGCAGCTATGTATCCATTATTAGAATTTATAATAATAATAATAATTATTATTATTATCATTTATACCCTACTTTTTCTCTCCACAAGGAGACTCAAAGCGACTATGTATCCATTATTAGAATTTATAATAATAATAATCATCATCATCATCATTTATACCCTACTTTTTCTCTCCACAAGGAGACTCAAAGTGGCTATGTATCCATTATTAGAAATTATTATTATTATTATTATTATTATTATTATTATTATTATTATTATTATTTATACTCTACTTTTTCTCTCCATGAGGAGACTCAAAGCAGCTATGTATCCATTATTAGAAATAATAATAATATTAATTAATACCCTACTTTTTCTCTCCACAAGACAACTCAAAGCGGCTATGTATCCATTATTAGAATGTTTATTATTATTATTATTATTATTATTATTATTATTATTTATACCCTACTTTTTCTCTCCATGAGGAGACTCAAAGCAGCTATATATCCATTATTAGAAATAATAATAATAATAATAATAATAATAATTAATACCCTACTTTTTCTCTCCACAAGGAGACTCAAAGCGGCTATGTATCCATTATTAGAAATTATTATTATTATTATTATTATTATTATTATTAATACCCTATATTCTATTTTTTATCTCCACAAGGAGACTCAAAGAGACTATGTATCCATTATATTATTATTATTATTGACGCAAAGACATAGTATGACACAGCAATCAAGATCTATATGCTGGATTTCATATTATTATTATTATTATTATTATTATTATAACCTGATAATGTATCATTTGTCCTTTATTTAGAAATACAGTAGAGTCTCACTTATCCAACACTTGCTTCTCCAACGTTCTGGATTATCCAACGCATTTTTGTAGTCAATATTTTCAATACATTGTGATATTTTGGTGCTAAATTCGTAAATACAGTAATTACAGCATAACATTACTGCGTATTGAACTACTTTTTTGGTCAAATTTGTTGTATAACATGATGTTTTGGTGCTTAATTTGTAAAATCATAACCTAAGGTCCCAGGTTCAAACCCGGGGAGCGGCGGGAGCGGCCGCTGTTAGCTCCAGCTCCTGCCAACCTAGCAGTTCGAAAACATGCCAATGTGAGTAGATCAATAGGTACCGCTCCAGCAGGAAGTTACGGCGCTCCATGCAGTCATGCCGGCCACATGACATGACGGACAACGCCGGCTCTTCGGCTTAGAAATGGTGATGAGCACCAACCCCCAGAGTCAGACATGACTGGACTTAACGTCAGGGGAAACCTTTACCTTTACCTAATTTGATGTTTAATAGGCTTTTCCCTAATCTCTCCTTATTATCCAAGATATTCGCTTATCCAACGTTCTGCCGGTCCGTTTACGTTGGATAAGTGAGACTCTACTGTAGTAAATTTGATTTAGTGTTCACCTCCTTCTCGCCAAAACAAAGCAAAGTATCCTTTTGAATCCTGTGCCTGCATTGCTTGGAAGCATTGGAAAATACAGTAGAGTCTCACTTATCCAAGCTAAACGGGCCGGCAGAAGCTTGGATAAGCGAATATCTTGGATAATAAGGAGGGATTAAGGAAAAGCCTATTAAACATCAAATTAGGTTATGATTTTACAAATTAAGCACCAAAACTTCATGTTATATAACAAATTTGACAGAAGAAGTAGTGTTATGTTTTAATTACTGTATTTACGAATTTAGCACCAAAACATTACAATATGTTAAAAACATTAACTACAAAAATGGCTTGGATTATCCAGAGGCTTGGATAAGCGAGGCTTGGATAAGTGACACTCTACTGTAGATCCGGAGTTGTGTCTCGGAAGAAGTGTTGAAATCCCGAAGCAGGTTCGATTTCTCTTTGGCTTCGCTGTCGGTTGTTGGGTAATGGCAGAACAGCAGGGAAGGTTGTCCACTTGATAAACTGACTCGTGAGCAACAGAGAGAGAAAAAAGCCCCGAGCGGTTGCTCCTCCACCCTCCTGCCTCAATTGGAAGCCTCTCAACCTTCATGCTGGGCTCATGTTGTTCTCGGCGAGTCTGCTTTCCTGGCCAGCACAAACCTCGGCTGTTTAGGTTGCACGCTTTCCAAAGCTCAGCTTGGCTTTGCTGCCCAGTTTGCTTTAGTCATTCGGATTCTGGCAGGCTGCCTTCTTTTTTCTTGCCTTCTTTTTTCGCGTCTCATTCTTTCATAGCGGTGAAGCCTTCTCGCTCTTCTGTTCTCTTAAAGGTGCAAGAGGATGGCCCAGGCCAAGCCCACCGCACTCTCTCGGGAGATCACCTGGTTCACCATCACCTGCGTCTGTGCCCATCTGCAGGTAAGGCAAGAACGCTACAGGTGGAACATTGGCTTGCGGAGCAGATGATTGATTCGTATTATGGAAATATTCCACGTTTTTGTCGAAGGCTTTCATGGCCGGGATCACAGGATTGTTGTATGTCTTCCGGGCTGTGTGACCATGTTCCAGAAGTATTCTCTCCTGACGTTTCACCCACATCTATGGCAGGCATCCTCAGAGGTTGTGAGGTATGGCCATGTTCCAGAAGTATTCTCTCCTGACGTTTCGCCCACATCTATGGCAGGCATCCTCAGAGGTTGTGAGGTATGGCCATGTTCCAGAAGTATTCTCTCCTGACGTTTCGCCCACATCTATGGCAGGCATCCTCAGAGGTTGTGAGGTATGGCCATGTTCCAGAAGTATTCTCTCCTGACGTTTCGCCCACATCTATGGCAGGCATCCTCAGAGGTTGTGAGGTATGGCCATGTTCCAGAAGTATTCTCTCCTGACGTTTCGCCCACATCTATGGCAGGCATCCTCAGAGGTTGTGAGGTATGGCCATGTTCCAGAAGTATTCTCTCCTGACGTTTCGCCCACATCTATGGCAGGCATCCTCAGAGGTTGTGAGGTATGGCCATGTTCCAGAAGTATTCTCTCCTGACGTTTCGCCCACATCTATGGCAGGCATCCTCAGAGGTTGTGAGGTATGGCCATGTTCCAGAAGTATTCTCTCCTGACGTTTCGCCCACATCTATGGCAGGCATCCTCAGAGGTTGTGAGGTATGGCCATGTTCCAGAAGTATTCTCTCCTGACGTTTCGCCCACATCTATGGCAGGCATCCTCAGAGGTTGTGAGGTATGGCCATGTTCCAGAAGTATTCTCTCCTGACGTTTCGCCCACATCTATGGCAGGCATCCTCAGAGGTTGTGAGGTATGGCCATGTTCCAGAAGTATTCTCTCCTGACGTTTCGCCCACATCTATGGCAGGCATCCTCAGAGGTTGTGAGGTATGGCCATGTTCCAGAAGTATTCTCTCCTGACGTTTCACCCACATCTATGGCAGGCATCCTCAGAGGTTGTGAGGTATGGCCATGTTCCAGAAGTATTCTCTCCTGACGTTTCGCCCACATCTATGGCAGGCATCCTCAGAGGTTGTGAGGTATGGATAAATAAATTATAAATGCATAAACTTCCATGGCTCAAGGCTATGGGATGCTGCCTGCCATAGATGTGGGCGAAACGTCAGGAGAGAATACTTCTGGAACATGGTCACACAGCCCGAAAGACATACAACAACCCTATATTCCACGTTGTTGAGATAGCTAGGTTGGGAGAAAGAACTCTTGTCTGTTTGGGGGCAAGTGTGAATGTTGCAATAGATCACCATGATTATTTATTTATTCATTTATTTACTACATTTATATCCCGCTCTTCTCACCCCGAAGGGGACTCAGAGTGGCTTACAAATCAAATGTACATACAATATATTATTAGCATAGCACAATATAAGCATTAAATTACTATATTGTACAATATAATTTTATGGTAATATTATTAGTAATATTAGATTTAATATATAATATTAAATTATTATTATTATTATTATTATTATTATTATTATTATTATTATTATTATTATAAAATAGCTGTTATTATTATTTGAGACACAACAAGATTTGTCCACAGCAGACACTCTGCTGGCTGTTGTATTGGATCACATGTCAGACACTTCCCAAGTGTCTAGGACTTTTATTATTATTATTATTATTATTACTATTATTATTATTATTCTCCAGAATTACATTCCTTCATTAAAATAATGAGGTGAAAAGTTTCTGCCCAATGGTCAATTGCCATTCCTGGAGGAGAAGCACATTGGTAAACACTCCTAGCTCTCCCTCCTCCTGATTCAAAACAACACATTTCTGTGTTGTCGAAGGGCTTTCATGGCTGGAATCACTGGGTTGCTGTGAGTTTTCTGGGCTGTGTGGCCATGTTCCAGAAGTATTCTCTCCTGATGTTTCGCCCACATCTATGGCAGGCATCATCGGAGGTTGTGAGGTTTGTTGGAAACTAGGCAAGTGGGGTTTATATATCTGTGGAATAATGTCCAGGGTGGGAGAAAGAACTCTTGTCTGTTTGAGGCAAGTGTGGATGTTGCAATTGTCCACCTTAATTAACATTGAATGGCCTTGCAGCTTCAAAGCCTGACTGCTTCCTGCACCAACAAACCGCTATGTTGTGACAATAGTTCGGAGCAGTTGTCAAACAGAACAATGTGACACAAATTTGTGCTGTGATAAGGCCCTTAGTCTTTGCACTAACCCAGGGGTCCCCAAACTAAGGCCCGGGGGCCGGATGCGGCCCATCGAAGCCATTTATCCCACAGCACAAGGGCAGAAGGGGGTTGGGCTAAGTGACCCAAGGGGCCTCTTACAACCATTATTATTATTATTATTATTATTATTATTATTACTATTAACATTGAGGCTGGGTGGACATCTGTCAGGGGCAATACTAACGGCTTTTGGTGCACAAAGGCAGAAGGGGATTGGACTAAATGGCCCAAGGGGTCTCTTCCAACCCTCTTTTTTTTTATTATTATTATTATTATTATTATTATTACTAACATTGAGGCTGGGTGGTCATCTGTCAGGGGTGCTTTGCTTGTGCTTTTGGTGCACAAAGGCAGAAAGGGATTGGGCTAAATGGCCCAAGGGGTTTCTTCCAACCCTATTATTATTATTATTATTATTATTATTATTTTATTATGACACAGCAAACAAGATAGATATGCTGGATTTCATATCACAAAATCACAAGTCGAACACTTCCCAAGTGTCTAGGACTGTGTGATGTATTTTTGGATGATGCGCGCAGATCCCAGCAGGGTGGCCTTTTGCAGTTGGCAGATCGTAATTTTGTCAATGTCTGTTGTTTCCAAATGCCGGCTGAGATCTTTTGGCATGGCAGCCAATAATAATAATAATAATAATAATAATAATAATAATAATAATAATAATTATTATTATTATTATTATTATTATTATTATTATTATTATTATCAACATTGAGGCTGGGTGGTCATCTGTCAGGGATGCTTTGCTTGTGTTTTTGGTGCACAAAGGCAGAAGGGGATTGGACTAAATGGCCCAAAGGGTCTCTTCCAACCCTCTTTTTTATTATTATTATTAACATTGAGGCTGGGTGGCCATCTGTCAGGGGTGCTTTGCTTGTGCTTTTGGTGCACAAAGGCAGAAGGGGATTGGACTCAATGGCCCAAAGGGTCTCTTCCAACCCTCTTTTTATTATTATTATTGTTATTATTTTGTTATTATTATTACTATTATTAATTATTATTGCTCGGTGGCCAACTATAGTCCGGCCCTCCAATGGTCCGAAGGATCATGAACTGGCTCCCTGTTTAAAAAGTTTGGGGACCCCTGCACTAACCCATCACCAGTATGAGGATGCCTGTCATAGATGTGGGCGAAACGTCAGGAGAGAATGCTTCTTCTGGAAAATGACCATACAACCCGGAAAACTCACAGCAACCCAACACATTTCTGATCCCTTTCCGGTCCTATTTTTGGTTTCTTTGCTTATTCTTTTCATTCTACTCCGATTGTTAGGAGATCGGTCAGTCCAATAGGCACCAAGGAAGAAGAATCTCAGTTGTCGTGAAAATTTTAGCTCATTCTGATTTAAAATAGCGGCTGTACAGAAGCATGTTTTCCCAAGGCTAGATTTTTTTAAAATCTCCCCAAAATCGGGATAGTTATGAGTTTGCCAAACATAGACTCCAGTGAAACATTTGGTGTTATCTTTGATGTGCTTGCGCAGTGACAGCATCACCACAACACTTATGCAAGTTCCTGCAGTTCTGGGATGACTAATGGCAGTTTTAAAACAGAGTGCTTTGGAGATCCAAACAGCTGTTGTCCTGCGTTTTGCTGGAAGGAGCAGGACGGGGGTGGAAAGAACAAAGGCGAGAAGAAAAGCACATGCCTTTTCAAAATATATATTTTGTGAACTTGAGCAGTAAGGAGAGGCAGATAATAAATCTAATATTATTGTTGTTGTTGTGTATATTTGGTTTGTTTCTTTGTTTCTTTACAAAAATAAAGTTGTAAAAGTAATTTATTTTAATACTACCCTGTTTCCCTGAAAATAAGACATCCCCAAAAAATAAGACCTAGTAGAAGTTTTGCTGTATTGCTAAATACAAGGCCTCCCCCGAAAGTAAGACCTAGCAAAGTTTTTGTTTGGTAGCATGCGCGGCGCCCGCCAAACAAAACACCATAGAATGCAGGATTGGTATATGTACATAATAATAATGATGATGATTATTATTATTATTTTATTTTTATACCCTGCTTCCATCTCCCCAGAAGGACTCGGGGCGGCTTACATACCAGTTGTATATAGAAATAATAGTAGTAACAAGAAATTCTTGACAGGAGTCACAGTTTGTCTGGTTTAGTTATGTTGGTTTGTGATGACAACTACTGTACAGTATAGAATAAATGTTCAGGTTTTTTTTGTTCAACAATGAATATGAATTCTTCTTCATGGAAAAATAAGACATCCCCTGAAAATAAGACCTAGCGCATCTTTGGGAGTAAAAAATAATATAAGACACTGTCTTATTTTCGAGGAAACACGGTAGCTTATCTACCTGGCAATCCCAACTAAAGTTTTTTTAGTGCTTTTTGTAAGAAATACGGTAGTCATTGATTGTGTTTTAAACGAATTCTCTGATTAGAAAATGCATAAGGATGTGGGTGAACTGTAACTCCACAAATTCAAACCCCACCAGTATTTAAAGTTGGTCATGTTACATATATGTGCCAAGTGTGGTCCATATCCATTGTCATTTGGTTTCACAGTGCTTTCTAGATGTGGGTGAACTATAAATCCCATCATTCAAGGTAAGTTCCCTCCAAACTCTGCCAATCCTTAAAGTTGGTCATGTTACATATATGTGCCAAGTGTGGTCCATATCCATTGTCATTTGGTTTCACAGTGCTTTCTAGATGTGGGTGAACTATAAATCCCATCATTCAAGGTGAATTCCCTCCAAACTCTGCCCATACTTAAAGTTGGTCATGTTGGGTATGTATGCCATTGTGTCCACATCCATCATTGCTTGGATTCACAGTGCTTTCTAGATGGGGTGAACTATAATTCCCATCATTCAAGGTGAATTGCCTCCAAACTCTGCCCATACTTAAAGCTGGTTATGTTGGGTATGTATGCCATTGTGTCCATATCCATCATTGCTTGGATTCACAGTGCTTTCTAGATGTGGGTGAACTATAAATCCCATCATTCAAGGTGAATTCCCTCCAAACTCCACCAGTACTTAAAGCTGGTTGGGTATATGTGCCAAGTGTGGTCCAGATCCATTCTCATTTGGTTTCACAGTGCTTTCTAGTTGTGGGTGAACTATAAATCCCATCATTCAAGGTGAATTCCCTCCAAACTCCACCAGTACTTAAAGCTGGTTGGGTATATGTGCCAAGTGTGGTCCAGATCCATTCTCATTTGGTTTCACAGTGCTTTCTAGTTGTGGGTGAACTATAAATCCCATCATTCAAGGTGAATTGACTCCGAACTCTGCCAATACTTAAAGTTGGTCATGTTGGGTATGTGTTCCATTATGTCCAGATCCATCGCTCGTTTGGGTTCACAGCACTTTCTAGATGTCAGTGAACTATAACTCCCATAATTCAAAGTGAATTCCCTCCAAACCCTGACAATACTTCAAGTTGTTCATGTTGGGTATGTGACCGAGTGTCGTCCAGATCCATCATCATTTTGGTTCATAATGCTTTTTAGTTGTGGGTGAACTATAACTCCCAGCATCCAAGGTCAATTCCCTCCAAATTCCACTACCATAATGGATTGGATGCATATTTGCCATAATAGATGCATATTTACTCCCAGTGGTGCAGCAGATTAAACCGCTGAGCTGCTAAATTTGCTGACTGAAAGGTCGGCGGTTCAAATCCGGGGAGCAGGGTGAGCTCCCACTGTTAGCCCCAGCTTCTGCCAACCTACCAGTTCGAAACATGCAAATGTGAGTAGATCAATAGGTACCACTCCAGCGGAAAGGTAACAGAACTCCATGCAGTCATGCCGGTCACATGACCTTGGAGGTGTCTATGGACAACGCCGGCTCTTCGGCTTAGAAATGGAGATGAGCACCAACCCATGGAATCGGACACGACTGGACTTATAATAGAATTGGAAGAGACCACATGGGCCATCTAATCTAGCCCTCTGCCAGGCAGGAAGAACACAATCAAAACACCCTTGAGAGATGGCCATCCAGTCTCTTTTGTAAAGTCTCCCAAGGAAGGAGATTTTCAAGGTGACTCGCAACAAGATTTGAAATGGACACATATCTTTTTTGTAATGCTGAAACCCAACTGAATTGAGCCAGTGTGGTATAATGGTTTGAACGTTCAATAAGGATTTTGAGAAATTAGGGTTTAAATCCGTGCTCAATTACGATAAAACACTGAGTGATTTGGGGAAAGTTACACCCTCTAAATCTCCGAAGAAGGCAACAGCAAGCCTCCCCTGGAGAAATCTTGCCAAGAAAACCCCATGAGAGGATCATCATAAGTCAAGAGTCAACCTGGAGGCATATAAAAACAACACAAAAACACAAGTGAATTGAAAGCAGATGTGTAGGAAAGCGGTCCAGTATAATTCGTATCAATTTCAGGGCAAAATCATTTCACATAGTGTGTATTAGAACAGAGTGCAACTCTATTGGGTCCAAGATATTATTATTATTCTGCTTTTCTGTCAGGATTGAGACCCAAAGCCACTCATAAATAAAAAGTAATACAATTCAACATGCCCTGGGGGAGTGTTTTTAAGATTTATTTTAAAAGATATTTTAAAGATGTTTTTAAATTGTTAGATTTTAGCCTTTCTTGTAAGCCGCACCGAGCCCTAGGGGAGTGGTGGCATATAAGTTTAAATAATAAAAAATGAATAAATAAATAAATAAATAAATAAAAAATAAAAGGTAAAGGTAAAGGTTTTCCCCTGACGTTAAGTCCAGTCGTGACCAACTCTGGGGGTTGGTAAATACAGTAATTACTATATAGCATTATTGCATATTGACCTTCGTAAATACAGTAATTACTACATAGCATTATTGCATATTGACCTTCGTAAATACAGTAATTACTACATAGCATTATTGCATATTGACCTTCGTAAATACAGTAATTACTACATAGCATTATTGCATATTGACCTTCGTAAATACAGTAATTACTAGATAGCATTATTGCATATTGACCGTAAATACAGTAAGTACTAGATAGCATTATTGCATATTGACCTTCGTAAATACAGTAATTATTAGATAGCATTATTGCATATTGACCTTCGTAGATACAGTAATTACTACATAGCATTATTGCATATTGACCTTCGTAAATACAGTAATTACTAGATAGCATTATTGCATATTGACCTTCGTAAATACAGTAATTACTACATAGCATTATTGCATATTGACCTTCGTAAATACAGTAATTACTACCTAGCATTATTGCATATTGACCTTCGTAAATACAGTAATTACTACATAGCATTATTGCATATTGACCTTCGTAAATACAGTAATTACTACATAGCATTATTGCATATTGACCTTCGTAAATACAGTAATTACTACATAGCATTATTGCATATTGACCTCCGTAAATACAGTAATTACTACATAGCATTATTGCATATTGACGTTCGTAAATACAGTAATTACTACATAGCATTATTGCATATTGACCTCCGTAAATACAGTAATTACTACATAGCATTATTGCATATTGACCTCCGTAAATACAGTAATTACTACATAGCATTATTGCATATTGACCTCCGTAAATACAGTAATTACTACATAGCATTATTGCATATTGACCTTCGTAAATACAGTAATTACTACATAGCATTATTGCATATTGACCTTCGTAAATACAGTAATTACTACATAGCATTATTGCATATTGACCTTCGTAAATACAGTAATTACTACATAGCATTATTGCATATTGACCTTCGTAAATACAGTAATTACTACATAGCATTATTGCATATTGACCTTCGTAAATACAGTAATTACTACATAGCATTATTGCATATTGACCTTCGTAAATACAGTAATTACTACATAGCATTATTGCATATTGACCTTCGTAAATACAGTAATTACTACATAGCATTATTGCATATTGACCTTCGTAAATACAGTAATTACTACATAGCATTATTGCATATTGACCTTCGTAAATACAGTAATTACTACATAGCATTATTGCATATTGACCTTCGTAAATACAGTAATTACTACATAGCTTTATTGCATATTGACCTTCGTAAATACAGTAATTACTACATAGCATTATTGCATATTGACCTACTTTTTCTGTCAAATGTGTTGTATAACATGATGTTTTGGTGCTTAATTTGTAAAATCATAACCTATTTTGATGTTTAATAGGCTTTTTCTTAATCTCTCCTTATTATCCAACATATTCGCTTATCCAATGTTCTGCCAGCCCGTTTATGTTGGATAAGTGAGACTCTAATGTATTATTAAGTGAGACTCTACTGTATTTAAAAACTCTAAAATCAGGACAGGAAATATAGAACAACAACAAAAAAAACCCAGGGGAAATACAGATATGAATCAATCAGGGCCAGCTAACGTCTCTCAACAAAGGATTCCCCCAGGCACGAAGCAGCCAGGCTTTGAAGCTGCAAGACTATTCAGTGCTAATCAAAGGGGCCAATTGCAACAGTCGCATTATCCTGCTCTCTGTCTCTAGCGCCCCCTTATGGCCTCCACCCAGATAATGAAACATACCAGAGTGCATTGCATTAGTCCAGCTATGTGACTAAAGCCTCTGTTTACAGACCTGAAGGATTCTGGTCTCGATACTCCAGAAACCACATTACAGAAATGGGCGGCCAAACAATACAGCACATCTTGAGATATTAAGGAACTTATGAAAGTTCAGGGTGTGCCTCCGCAGCGCAGAACCTTGGCTACCCCTCGGCCGCAGCTTACAAGAAGTGTGTAATGAGGGAGGAGGATCCAAATTGCTCCTCCTAACATCCAGATTTTTGGCACCGCAAAGAGAAGTACAGCTCGATTTCTACCCATAAACAAACACTCAACTTAGCTGCAGTGTTATTAAACAAAGAGGATCGCCCACATTGACAGTAATCGCATAGAGCAGCAATGTGGTCATTACAATGCTAAGAGCGTTTGGAATCGTTTTGCCGTTATGTGCATTCCACATCTTTTGGAGCTATTCAGAAGCATGGCAAAGTGGACAATTTCAGGAAAACAAATTCTTCAAATGTTGGTTAGCTCTTCTCTCTCTAGGAACATTTAATATAAATGAAATATTAGGTAAAGGTAAAGGTTTTCCCCTGACGTTAAGTCCAGTCGTGACCGACTTTGGGGGTTGGTGCTCATCTCCATTTCTAAGCCAAAGAGCCGGCGTTGTCCAAAGACACCTCCAAGGAAATGTGGCCGGCTTGACCACATGGAGCGTCGTTACCTTCTCGCCAGAGCGGTACCTATTGATCTACTCACATTTGCCTGTTTTCAAACTGCTAGGTTGGCAGAAGCTGGAGCTAACAGGGGAGCTCACCCCACTCCCTGGATTCGAACCGCCAATCTTTTGGTCAGCAAGTTCAGCAGCTCAGCGGTTTAACCTGCTGTGCTATTTATTTATATAAATAAAGGTAAAGGTTTCCCCTGACGTTAAGTCCAGTCGTGACCGACTCTAGGGGTTGGTGCTCATCTCCATTTCTAAGCCAAAGAGTCGGCGTTGTCCGTAGACACCTCCAAGGTCATGTGGCCGGCATGACTGCATGGAACGCCATTACCTTCCCGCCAGAGCGGTACCTATTGATCTACTCACATTTGCATGTTATATAACAAATTTGACAGAAAAAGTAGTTCAATACACAGTAATGTTATGTTGTAATTACTGTATTTACGAATTTAGCACCAAAATATCACGATATGTTGAAAACATTGACTACAAAAATGCGTTGGATAATCCAGAACTTTGGATAAGTGAGATTCTACTGTATTAAATTTATTATTTTTCTCTATTATTGTTGCTACTATTACATTTATTTTATTTTTATTATTATTAATACATTTATTATTTCACTCTGATCTTATTATTAATTTATTATTTTACTCTATTTATTATTACATGTATTATTTTACTTTATTTTTATTATTATTAATACATGTATTATTTCACTCTGATCTTATTATTATTACATGTATTATTTTACTCTATTATTATTAAAAGGATACATAAGCACATTTACATTGAAAAGATGAGAATAATGATTTAATCAGAGTTGAACAGAGTTAAATTGAGCTTTATGTAAATATTCAAAAACATTTAACCTACTGATGCCTCAATTAATGTAATTTTATTGGTATCTATTTTTATTTCTGAAATTTACCACTGTCGGCTTATACTGGAGTCAATGTTTTCCCAGTTTTTTGTGGTAAAATTAAGTGCCTCGGCTTATATTCGGGTTGGCTTATACTCTAGTACAGGGGTCCTCAAACTTTTTAAGCAGAAGGCCAATCCACGGTCCCTCAGAGTGTTGGGGGGCCAGACTATAGTTTAAAAACAAATACAGTAGAGTCTCACTTATCCAACATAAACGGGCCGGCAGAACATTGGATAAGTGAATATGTTGGATAACAAGGAGAGATTAAGAAAAAGCCTATTAAACATCAAAATAGGTTATGATTTACAAACTAAGCACCAAAACATCATGTTATACAACAAATTTGACAGAAAAAGTAGTTCAATACTCAGTAATGCTATGTAGTAATTACTGTATTTATGAATTTAGCACCAAAATATCACGATGTATTGAAAACATTGACTACAAAAATGCGTTGGATAATCCAGAACGTTGGATAAATGAGTGTTGGATAAGTGAGACTCTACTGTATGAACAAATTCCTGTGCACACTGCATATGTCTTATTTGTAATGCAAAAAAAAGGCCAACAAAATGTTATGGTTTGCAAAGGCACTGTGCTACATTTGTGTGTTAACTAGAAAATGAAGTGCGTGAAGCCAATTGGCTGAACCTGCAAAGACATGTAATTTGATTTGAAACTGTTTCTGTTCTGCTGCTGGAGAACCGGTTTGAACAAGTTTTTGTTCAGTGTGAGTCTGTGTGGTGACTGAGTACTGCCTGGGGAAGATGGCTCTGTACTCAGAGAGTCCTTGCTATTTCTGAGGCCTTGTTTGCTACTGGGAAAAGAGGATGAAGAACCAGGACTGTACTCTTCACTGAAGCAGATTTATGGACTGAAAAAGGACTGTTTATGACTGCTGGGTTTCTGTAAGCAATCAGAGGGACCATTGTGAGTACCATTGTTCTTTGATTCTCTTGGAATTAGTAAAGTCCTTGTATTATTTGTTCTGCAAATCTGAGCGGTGCGTCATTGTTCTGCAGGCTCATGGGCACACGTAAGAGCTACCATTTATCATCTACAACAGGGGTCCCCAAACTAAGGCCCGGGGGCCGGATGCGGCCCTCCAAGGTCTTTTACCTGGCCCCCACCCTCAGTTTTATAATATAATATTTTTATATCAGTTTTAATAATATAATATATTGTATATACATATAATATTGATAATAATCTTATGTTATACAATATAATACTAATAGTTATACCATATAATAATATTAATTATATGTTATATATTACATATTATATAATAGTATAGTGGTATAGTTCAATATAGTAATATATAATGCTAATATTGTGCTATGCTAATAATATAATATATTGTATGTACATACAGCTGCTCTGAGTCCCCTTTGGGGTGAGAAGGGTGAGATATAAATGTAATAAATAAATGTAGTAAATGAATAAATAAATAATTTTAGACTTACGCACGCCCAAAGTCTGAAATGACTTGAAGGCACACAACAACAACAACAATCCTAATTAACTTGACTATCTCATTGGCTAGAAGCAGGCCCACACTTTCCATTGAAATCCTAATAGGGTTATGTTGGTTAAAATTGTTTTCATTTTTAAATATTGTATTGTTCTTTCGTCGTTGTCGTTGTCGTTGTTGCACTGCAAATAAGACATGTGCAGTATGCATAGGAATTTGTTTGTATTTTTTTTTTCAAATGATAATCCGGCCCCTCAACAGTCTGAAGGATTGTGGACCGGCCCTCTGCTTAAAAAGTTTGGGGGCCCCTGGTCTACAATGTGCAACACGAAAAGAACAATACAACATTTAAAAATAAGAACAATTTTAACCCACATAAACCTACCAGGATTTCAATGGGAAGCGTGGGCCTGCTTCTTGCTGATGAGATAGTCAAGTTAATTAGGATGGTTGTTGTTGTTAATGTTGTTGTTGTTGTTGTTGTTGTTGTTGTTGTTGTTGTGTGCCTTCAAGTCATTTCAGACTTAGGGTGAGCCTAAGTCTAAAACTGAGGGCGGGGGCCGGATAAATGACCTTGGAGGGCCGCATGTGGCCCCCGGGCCTTAGTTTGGGGACCTCTGCTCTAGTATATACGGTAGTTGCACTTGGTGAAAGTACAGTAGAGTCTCGCTTATCCAACATAAACGGGCCAGCAGAACGTTGGATAAGCAAATATGTTGGATAATAAGGAGAGATTAAGGAAAAGCCTATTAAACATCAAAATAGGTTATGATTTTACAAATTAAGCACCAAAACATCATGTTAGACAACAAATTTGACAGAAAAAGTAGTTCAATACGCAGTAATGTTATGTTGTAATTACTGTATTTACGAATTTAGCACCAAAATATCATGATGTATTGAAAACATTGACTACAAAAATGTGTTGGATAATCCAGAACGTTGGATAAGCGAGTGTTGGATAAGTGAGACTCTACTGTACTGTGTTTCAGCAGCTGGGCTAGTCAAGCAGACCAGTGTGTGTGTTGTTCTATCAGAGCTCTGAGACTGCAGCAATGTGTGTTAATTGAAGTCGGGAGCACACAAAGAGGAAGGTCAAGGAAGATCCCCACGTGGTAATTAGTTCTTTTAAATCACCTTAGTTTCACCGCACACATAGTTTTTAATTAGGAGTGACAGTACGGCGGGCGTCTCTTCTGCACTGCTCTTTGGTCATCAAAAAGAAAAAAGTTCCAGCAGTTGCCTGAATTGTAAGCCCTATGAAATATCTTTTAGGCAAGACTACCGAGAAAGTTCAATTCATTAGTAATTTTCAAGTCGCAAGATCTGACCCTCCCTGCGTAACGCTGCAGACATAATAATTACGTGTTTCAACCTGTTTGAACAGCTGCTGCTTAAAGAATGAGATGATCAGAATGACATTTCACGCTTCGGGCTGCTAAAGTGTTCCGCCGCAATAGCAGGAATATTAAGTTCAACTTTAATTTGCTGAGATGAAATGTTTTGATGCAAACTATAAAACAATTATGTCAAACATTATAATCAACACCATCAGATGTTATTTTAGCATGAGGAAACAATGAAATCTATTACAATTGGCTGTAAATCACCAACCTTGCAATTATCTCCTAAGAGACAACGTAACCAGATGTTAACTTTCGTTGTTGTTTCTGTAGAATATTGGTCTGAAAATAGTTAAAAATATACAACAAAGTCTTTACAAGTTATGGTAATACAATAGAGTCTCACTTATTCAAACCTCACTTATTCAAGTTTCTGGATTATCCAAGCCATTTTTGTAGTCATTTTTGTAGTCACTGGAAGCTTATAGTATTTCAATCTCGTTTCAAAAATATGATCCTGGAGCAGCAAACCATTTTTAATCCATTAATTATTAATAATAATAATTATTATTAATTATTAATAATAATAATTAATAATAATAATTAATAATATTATTATTATTATTATTATTACAAGTGTTCGACTTGTGATTTTGTGAAACGAAATCCAGCATATCTATCTTGTTTGCTGTGTCATACAACGTTGTTGTGTCAATAATAATAATAATAATAATAATTTATAATGCTATAATAATAATAATAATAATAATAATAATAATAATAATAATAATAATACTTTATTTATATACTGCCCTATCTCCTCAAGGGACTCAGGGCAGTTTCCAATATAACAGAAACATACATCAAGTTAAAACATACAGCAATTAGGACATAATACAGAAGAGTCTCACTTATCCAAGCCTCGCTTATCCAAGCCTCTGGATTATCCAAGCCATTTTTGTAGTAAATGTTTTCAACATATTGTGATATTTTGGTGCTAAATTCGTAAACAAAGTAATTACAACATAACATTACTGTGTATTGAACTGCTTTTTCTGTCAAATTTGTTGTAAAACATATTTTGGTGCTTAATTTGTAAAATCATAACCTAATTTGATGTTTAATAGGCGTTTCCTTAATGCCTCCTTATTATCCAACATATTCACTTATCCAACATTCTGCTGGCCCGTTTATGTTGGATAAGTGAGACTCTACTGTATCTCCTAAGAGACAACGTAACCAGATGTTAACTTTCGTTGTTGTTTCTGTAGAATATTGGTCTGAAAATAGTTAAAAATATACAACAAAGTCTTTACAAATTCTGGTAATATATCTACAAAGAATCTGTGGATACTGAGGTCTGATTATTCTTGGGTGTGGATGGACATCCAACACTTGCTGCTGTACCTTAAGACGGCCAAAAAACAATACTAATCTAGATCAAACTCTGCTCCAACTTGATATAAGGCCACTTTTATTTTGAAGCATACCAGCCTATTTATTTATCATGTCAGAAGCAAATTGAGGATACAGTTATAATGTATTTTAAAATACAAACAAAGGGTTTTTTTGTGTCAGAAACGACTTGAGAAACTGCAAGTTGCTTCTAGTGTGAGAGAATTGGTCATCTGCAAGGATGTTGCCCAGGGGACGCCCGGATGTTTTGATGTTTTTACCATCCTTGTGGGAGGCTTCTCTCATGTTCCCGCATGGAGCTGGAGCTGATAGAGGGAGCTCATCCGCTCTCTCCCCGGGTTGGATTCAAACCTGGCAGCTTTCAGGTCAGCAACCCAACCTTAAAACTTGGCATTATACTATTATGCTATTATTTCCTTTGACCAGAAGCTGGTCACTTGGAGTGCTTCTGGTGTCACTATGAGAAGGTCTTCCATTGTGCATGTGGCATTGTAGTAAGTGGTCTGTGGTTTGCTCTTCTCCACACTCGCATGTAGTGGACTCCGCTTTGTGGCTCCATTTCCTAGGATTGGTTTTGCATCTCGTGGTTCCAGAGCACACTCTGTTCTGTCGGCGTGGGATCAGGGTGCATGCTGGGTGGGTTTCTTCAAACTCCATCAATCATCTTCTCCAGCACCCTGATGAATTGGTTGCAATCAACTGCCACACCAATTCCTGTTCAATGTCAGACTCAAACACATCTGTAGTCTGAAGTCCAAACAGTTCGAAAACATGCCAATGTGAGTAGATCAATAGGTACCGCTCCAGCGGGAAGGTAACGGCGCTCCATGCAGTCATGCCGGCCACATGACCTTGGAGGTGTCTACAGACAACGCTGGCTCTTTGGCTTAGAAACGGAGATGAGCACCAACCCCCAGAGTCAGACATGACTGGACTTAACGTCAGGGGAAACCTTACCTTTACCTATAAACATATTTACTAATCACCGCAAAAGCCATCGCTCTGAGCTGGTATTTCTCTTCATCCTCTTCGCTGGGCAAGCACCAGCTCAACACTCACAGAGATAAGAAAGCACATTCCTCAGTCCGAAGGAAGTTCCAACCTCCAAAGGCCTGATAGGTCATAGCAGGCTGTCAGTCAAAACTAGCCTGCTGTTAACTGTTTCATTGCTGAAACACACACTCTTGCCTAGCAGCAGAAAACACTTGATTTACATTTCATACACATACAACCATAATCCAACATGTTCAGTGCCTTCCAACTCGCCCAGTCTTCTGTGTGCCCAGGAGAGAGTCTCTCATCCGGAATCAGCCATGGATTGAAGTTCTGAGTTTTAGCCTGCCACTTATGGACTCTAACTTGCTGAGGTGTTCTTGCGAGTATCTCTGTCTATATTAGGAAGCTATTTCTTGATTTAAGGCATTGGCTTTCTGGTTGATATCTGAACAGAGGATGTATCAGAGATATCAATGCCTTGATCCTTTCATTACAGGCTGCTACTTCCCGACGGATGTCAATTCTGGCTAAACAGTATAATTTCTCAAGCAGTGTAGGGCATAGACATCCTGTGATGATGCAGCATGTCTCATTAAGTTCCACATCCACTGTTTTAATATGGTGAGATATATTCCATACTGGGAATGCGTATTCAGCAGCAGAGTAGCAAAGCGCAAGGGAAGTTGTCTTCACTGTATCTAGTTGTGATCCCCAGGTTGTGCCAGTCAGCTTTTGTTTGATATTATTTCTAGCACCCACTTTTTGTTTAATATTAAATTGCTATTTATTTTAAAATCTGTCACTCAAGAATCTTGTTTACATTTAATTAAAAAAATCCCAAATGTTACATTTAAATGTTAACTTTTGGAGAAGTCGCACCATGTTGCAGTTGCAAAGCCTAGCTACCCAGTTCTCCATCCCAGACGTCCAATTAATATATCCATTTTAGCTACTTGAAGGGAGTTTTTTTATTATATAAGTTAGTTCCAGAGTCATGTTTCAACCATAGCAAGGTTTATGCAAGCTTTATTGTTAAGACTGAAATTCAAGCTTTATTAGGATTAAGCGTTTAATAGCATAATTTGCTGCATGTGTTGCCTTTACAAAGTGCTATGAATAGATCCTCTGTATATAAAATGTATTTGATATTATATACTGACTTAAACCCAATATGTTATCTTTTACCAAAGGAAATTATAAATGAGTCTCTCTTTTCTTTGGGAAGGCTCGTTTTCTTTTCCTTCTGTCAACTTAATATCTCAAACTTTTTTTCCTTCTCGAACTGAGGCTTGAGATTGGGCCACTGAACTTCAAAAACAAAGTACCATCATAATTTTTTTTTAGATTGTTCCCAATAATAGTACGTGTTTGCCTGTGCTTTGTAATTATGACAGCCAAATGTTGGCAAGGCCGGCGTATGAATATTTATTTTAATGTGGCACATTATGTAGTGTCTGTAGACCGTAACCGCACTGAAGATTTATGTATGTTCAGGGCTCTTTCAAGTGCTAATAGAATTTTTTTTTTGCATGTAAAGTTCATGAATGTTAGTAAAGGGAAAAGCCTCTTGGTAACCTACTTATTCAAGGAGTGGCTATTAAGAATAAGTGGTGCTTTTGGAGGCAGAGTTTGTGAACCATAAAAGCTGTATTAAAAGCCTTCTTTTATTTCTCCAAGCTGTATAAAGGAGTTTTATTAAGCTACCTAATAAAGATGGTTAGGCTTTCAGGTTTTGATTATTTCTGTATATCCTGATCTATTTTATATACAAAAGAAATACAATAGAGTCTCACTTATCTAACATAAACGGGCCGGCAGAATGTTGGATAAGTGAATATGTTGGATAAAGGAAAAGCCTATTAAACATCAAATTAGGTTATGATTTTACAAATTAAGCACCAAAACATCATATTATACAACAAATTTGACAGAAAAAGTAGTTCAATACGCAGTCATGCTATGTAGTAATTATTGTATTTACGAATTTAGCACCAAAATATCACAATGTATTAAAAACATTGACTACAAAAATGCGTTGGATAATCCAGAACGTTTGATAAGCGAGTGTTGGATAAGTGAGACTCTACTGTAGTTGGAATTGAAAACTAAGTCGTTGTAAGGGTAATCCTCACGAATGGTAACTAGAGTGTTAATGGTGACATTGCTGTAAGTTTGAGTTTAGTGCTCCTTCATATAGCAATAAATGAATCTACAAGGACTGTGGTGGCACAATGGGTTAAATTTTTGTGCTGCTGAACTGCTGATCTGAAGTTTGGCTGAACTGCTGACCTAAAGTTTGGCAGTTCAAATCTGTGATGCAGGATGAGCTCCCATCTGTCAACCCTAGTTCCTGCCAGCCTAGCAGTTCGAAAACATGCAAATATGAGTAGATAAATAGGCGCTGCCTCGGCAGGAAAAGGCAAAGAGATGCTCCAAGCAATCTTGCTGGCAACATGACCGGGAGGTTACAAATGCAGGATCCTCGGCTTGAAAATGAAGAAAAGCACCTCCCAAAGTCAGAGATGTGCACTGTCTCCAGAAGCCAGAAATGAAAGGAGAAGCCTTGCCTTTGTTTGTGTTTGTGTGTGCTTGTAAAAGCATTGAATGTAAAGGCCTCTGTATGTAAATGCTATAATCCATTCTGAGTCCCCTAGGATAGGAGGGCGGAATAAAAATAAAGTGTATTATTATTATTATTACTATTATTATTATTATTATTATTATTATTATTATTATTATTATATTTTATGACACAGCAAACAAGATAGACATGCTGGATTTCGTATCACAAAATCACAAGTCGAACACTTCCCAAGTGTCTAGGACTGTGTGATGTATTTTCGGATGATGCGTGTAGATCCCAGTAGGGTGGCCTTTTGCAGTTGACAGATCGTAATTTTGTCAATGTCTATTGATTCCAAATGCCAGCTGAGATCTTTTGGCTCGGCACCCAGTGTGCCCATCACCACTGGGACCACCTGCACTGGTTTCTGCCAGAGTCTTTGAAGTTCAATCTTGAGGTCCTGATAGCGGCTGAGTTTTTCCTGTTGTTTTTCGTCAATGCGACTGTCACCTGGGATGGCAACATCAATGATCCAAACCTTTTTCTTTTCCACAGCTGTGATGTCTGGTGTGTTGTGTTCCAGAACTTTGTCAGTCTGGATTCGGAAGTCCCACAGTATCTTTGCATGTTCATTTTCCAATACTTTTGCAGGTTTGTGATCCCACCAGTTCTTTTCTGCTGGGAGGTGGTACCTGAGGCATAAGTTCCAATGGATCATATGGGCCACATAGTTGTGCCTCTGTTTGTAGTCTGTCTGTGCGATTTTCTTACAGCAGCTGAGGAGATGATCAATGGTTTCATCGGTTTCCTTGCACAGTCTGCATTTTGGGTCATCAGCTGATTTTTTGATCTTGGCCTGAATTGCCTTTTTTCTGATGGCTTGCTCCTGGGCTGCAAGGATCAGGCCTTCTGTCTCCTTCTTCAGGGTCCCATTCGTGAACCAGAGCCAGGTCTTCTCCTTATCAGCTTTTCCTTCAATTTTGTCAATGAACTTTCCATGCAATGTTTTGTTGTGCCAGCTGTCAGCTCTAGTTTGTAGTGTGGCTTTCTTGTACTGGTTTTTTGTCTGCTGTGTTTTGAGGAGTTTCTGATTTTTGACTTCAATCAAAGCAGGTTCTTCACTTTGCTTTACATATTCTGCCAGGGCATGTTCTTCTTTTACTTGTAAGAGTCCTCTGCCCCCTGATCTTCGAGGCAGATACAGCCGGTCAACATCACTGCGAGGGTGCAGTGAATGATGAATGGCCATGAGTTTTCTTGTTTTTCTGTCCAAATTGTCCAGTTCCATCTGTGTCCAGTTTATGATGCCAGCAGTATATCTTATGACAGGTATGGCCCAGGTGTTTATGGCCTTGATGGTGTTGCCTCCATTGAGCTTGCTTTTGAGAATTTTTCTGACCCTTTGTGTGTATTCTTTGCTGACCACAGTCTTCACATGTTCATGCTTGATGTTGTTCAGCTGTAATATGCCCAGATATTTATAGGCCTCTTATTATTATTATTATTATTATTATTATTATTATTATTATTATTACACTTTATTTATATTGTTGTTGTTATTATTATTATTGAGGGAGCCCCTGGTGGTGTAGCATGTTAAAGCGCTGAGATGCTGAACTTATGGACCGAAAGGTCGCAGGTTTGAATCTAGTGAGCGGAGTGAGCACCCGTTGTTAGCCCCAGCTTCTGCCAACCTAGCAATTTGAAAACATGCAAATGTGAGTAGATCAATAGGTACAGCTCCGGTGGGAAGGTAACGGCGCTCCATGCAGTCATGCCAGCCACATGACCTTGGAGGTGTCTATGGACAATGCCAGCTCTTCGGCTTAGAAATGGAGATGAGCACAAACCCACGGAGTCACATGACGGGATTTAATGCCCGGATTTGAACGAACAACTTTTCGGTCAGCAAGTTCAGCAGCTCAGCGGTTTAACCAGTACCACCAGGGCTCCAGTATAGATGCACCTATAGTCTGTTGCATGAGTACATGTGAAGACGCAACTAATGCAACATTTTCACATATACTTTCTTAACTGAAGTATACCTGTAAGAAGTTTTTGTTACCTGAAACTGAAGTTAGTCGTTCTGATAGAACATGTCAGCCTTTCCTGAATGCGAAGTCTCCCTCCTCCCTCGCATCACACACCTTCTCTTCGCACAGTGCTTTTATTGTGGAATAGGCATCCTCTGAAGAATCTGGATTCTTGTCTGGTTTTAGCAGGTGTTTGGCAGCAAGGGCTCTGGAGTCTGTGTGCACAGCTTATGGACGAGAATTTCAAGCCCCGAGGCCACTTCTCAGCCTTTCCATGTGAAAGACATGTTACGTTGTCGGTGTCAGTTTAAATTAGATCACCCCTGAGGTGGGCTGGGGCTGGGGTGCAAGCGGGCGAGAACCGCTCGGAATGAAACCGAACCGCCGTAACACAACATTCAATAATTTACATTAAAAGGAAATTCTGAGTCACCGTTCCCCCTTTAGCAGACTTTCTTGAGGCCACTCATTGTAAATAAAGGGTAGAGAGATAATAATCTCTGCGGGTATTAGGAGACCTAACAATGTACATAGCGTTATGTAAGAGTGAAGACTTCTTATTAAACAAATTACAGGGTTGGAAAAACATATTGGATTTCTCTCCTTGGAGGGAAGATGTGTACATTATTATTCAGTCACTTAGTGGTTGCTATAAATGAACTACAACTCATATGTAAATATAATTTTACTAAAGTACAGTAGAGTCTCACTTATCCAAGCTAAACAGGCCGGCAGAAGCTTGGATAAGTGAATATTTATTTATTTATTTATTTATTTGCAGTATTTATATTCCGCCCTTCTCACCCCGAAGGGGACTCAGGGCGGATTACAATGAACACATATATGGCAAACATTCAGTGCCAACAGACAAACAACATATATAGACAGACACAGAGGCATTTAACATTTTTTTCCAGCTTCACGATTCCGGCCACAGGGGGAGCTGTTGCTTCACCGTCCACTAGTGGCTGTACTTCCTCATTCCTTTCCTCGTGTTTTGCTGGCAGTTTTATGAAGTTGTAAATTAGTTAAATTAGCTTCCCGCATAAAGCGTACCTAAATTTCCCTAATTGACAGATGCAACTGTCTTTCGGGGCTGCATAGGTCAACAGCAAGCCGGGCTATTTAATGGTCGGGGGCTTAACCCGACCCAGGCTTCGAACTCATGACCTCTCGGTCAGTAGTGATTTATTGCAGCTGGTTACTAGCCAGCTGCGCCACAGCCCAGCCCTTGGATAATAAGGAGGGATTAAGGAAAAGCCTATTAAATATCAAATTAGGTTATGATTTTACATATTAAGCACCAAAACATCATTTTATACAGCAAATTTGACAGAAAAAGTTGTTCAATACGCAGTAATGTTATGTTGTAATTACTGTATTTACGAATTAGCACCAAAATATCACGATATATTGAAAACATTGACTACAAAAATGGCTTGGATAATCCAGAAGCTTGGATAAGCAAGGCTTGGATAAGTGAGACTCTACTGTATTTGCATGTGTGAGAGAGCATGCAAGCTCCTTTTGTACTACTACAATGGTTTTTCATTCCTTCCTCATTAACATGTTTTCTAGGGAATCTCTATATGCCTGTCATACATAAAATTATTTCATGTTAAGAGGACTTTTGTGGAGTATTCAACAGCAAAGTCACGTTTGTTGTCCTGTGGAACCTTCCTTGTTGCCTGTTGTGAACGCAATCCATGCCCTTGAATCTTTGGCTCTCCAGATGTTTTGGATCTCAACTTCCACAAGCCCCAGCCAGCAAGGCCCATAGCCAAGGATTCTGAGAGTTGAAGTTGGAAACATCTGGAGGAGCCAAGTCTTAGAATCACTGCAGTTGCATATAGCCAACATTTCCTTGGAGCTGAGTTTTTACTGGAGAGGAAAGTGCGGTGCAGATACACGAGTGGTCTTTCAGGGATCCCAATGAGGGATCAAAGCTTTCAGAGTTTCTACACACTTTGTAATTTAAATAAAGGTAAAGGGACATTAAGTCCAGTCGTGACCGACTCTGGGGGTTGGTGCTCATCTCCATTTCTAAGCCAAAGAGCCGGCGTTGTCTGTAGACACCTCCAAGGTCATGTGGCCATAGGCATGACTGCATGGAGCACCGTTACCTTCTAATAGGAATATATTTTCATAACCTGTTAAGATTATGATTCCAATATGGTTAAACATTCATGCAGAGCAGTAAAAACGCAGAAGACTAGGGGTTTATGTGAGCAGAGGTAAAAAGTAAATAAACAATAAGACAAAATATCCAGCCTCCCTTTCCCTTTAAAAGGTCATGCACATAAAACAAGCATCAGAGACATCAAATAAAATAGCAAAAATATGTTTACTCACAATCTTGTATGATGATGGTCATACAGGCAAAAACATCTTAGTTCCAAAGAAAACAGTTCAGGAAACTACATATCTCTTAACATACAGGAACATCAGCATGGCATGGTCAGGAGCAAAGAGGAAGAGACAGGAAGAGGCATCTGTACATCACTTCCTGTGTGTCCCCAGAAAGGATACACCCATTTCCCATTTCATATGCAAAACCCCCTTAATGGTGTCATCAACTCTGGAATGCAGCTCTGTTCAGGTTACTAGCAACAGACATAACTACTACATAAACCATCCCACATTGAAAATGCATGCATGATTGCTTAGATAACCCAACACCTTCCCACCGGAGCGGTACCTATTGATCTACTCACATTGGCATGTTTTCGAACTGCTAGGTTGGCAGGAGCTGGGGCTAACAACGGGTGCTCATTCCGCTCCCGTGATTTGAACCTGGGACCTTTCGGTCTGCAAGTTCAACAGCTCAGCTCTTTAACACACTGCGCCACCACCAGGATCATTCAAATATTCAAGGTTAGGATCATTCACAACCTGGGGATCACAACTAGAGACAGGGCTGAGCCTCTGTATACCTCCCCTAAGGCACTTGTTAGAACACAGGGGTGGGGTATAGAGGTTCAGCCCCTTCAGGCACTTGGGAAGAGGCCCCGCCCCCTCCTCTAGCCCCGCCCCATGTGTCCTGGCGGGCACCGCAGGACAGGGATAGAAGCTCAGCCCTGCCTCAGAGCTCGTAACTCCACCCATCCCAGTCCTGGCTGCTTATTTGTGGCCCCGCCCACTTCCCCCTCCCAGCCCTGCATCTTGGACTAGAGGAGAGGTTCAGCCCCGCCCTCTTGAGCAGGAGCCACGCCCACCCCTCTAAGCCATGCCCCCTTTCCAAGGGACGCTGAGTAATATTTTTTCTGGAAAGGGGACAGTAGGCCAAATAAGTTTGGGAACCACTGCTCTACAGAGATACTCGCAGGAACACCTCAGCAAGCAAGAGTCCAAAAGTGGCAGACTAAAACCCAGAACCTCAATCCATGTCTGATACCGGATGAGAAACTTCTCCCCCTGGGCACACAGAAGAATGGAGGACTTGGAAGGTGCTGAACAGACTGTGCTCTGGCACCATGAGATGCAAAGCCAATCTTAAGAAATGGGGCTACAAAGTGGAGTCCACAACATACGAGTGTGGAGAAGAGCAAACCACAGACAGCTTACTACAATGCAGCTTGAGCCTTGCGACATGCACAGTGGAGGCCCTCCTTGCAGCAACACCAGAGGCACTCCAAGTGGCCAGCTTCTGGTCAATGCCGAGGTTTTAACTTGGTTTGTGGGGTTTTTTTTTAATACATGAAATCATACAACTTGGCAATACATTATAGCTGTATTCTCAATTTGCTTCTGACATGTCCAGTTTGGCTCTCAAGATTTTGGACTTTATCACGCAGTCATATACCCCGCTTCTGATGTCCTTTGCATGGTCCGTTTTGTGGGTAACCTGTAGGCAGAATATGCAAAGAATCTGCAGAGAGAATTTTTTGTAAGATGGGATTCTAATCGTCTTCACTTGCCTTTAATTTATCTGCACATGTGAGAGGCGTGGATTTTGACATATGATTGCACACCTGTTTGTGACTCGTTTGCAGCTCATCTGTTGTGCCGATGATGTGTCCTTCGGGTTGTATTTTGGGGGCCGACTTCTCCTACCACTTGATTCTTCTTTGTTAAACCCGCAGGCAGAGAAGCCATTCTTCACACACAGCCTTTATTGGCATACAACAACAACATCACAATACAGGTATATACAATGGAAAAAGAAAACATACTTAAAAGTTTCTGATCTCAAGGATAGTTTTCCACTTGCCCATTATTGTTTCCTTTGTTTTAAATTTCATCACTGCACAGCACCATATGAACAAATAGCCGGGCTGTGGTGCAGACTGTTGAGCAGCTGCAATAAATCACTCTGACCATGAGGTCATGAGTTCGAGGCCAGCCCGTGGCGGGGTGAGCACCCATCAATTAAAAATAAAAAATAGCCCCTGCTTGTTGCTGACCTAGCAACTCAAAAGATAGTTGCATCTATCAAGTAGGAAATAAGGTACCACTTATAAAAGTGGGGAGGCAAGTTTAACTAATTTACGACCTGGAATGAGGAAGTGCCGTTAGAGTGGATTATGAAGCAGCTGCTCCCCCTTGTGGCCAGAATTGAACATCCCCTCAGAAGAAGGTTAAATTGCCTCTGCGTCTGTCTCGGTCTCTGTTTGATGTGTATATGGGCATTGAATGTTTGCCTATATGTGTAATGTGATCCTCCCTGAGTCCCCTTCGGGGTGAGAAGGACGGAATATAAATACTGTAAATAAATAAAATACTGTAAATAAATAGATGGTTTTCCGTTTCTCCATGGGGTGGAGGTTAAAATCTTGCATAGTTGTCCACAATCTGGGGATCTTCCAGTTGACTCTCTTTAGCTGCTAAGCTGATGATTCACGGTCTGCCATCTTGAATGTGTGATGTCTCCATACAGCCTTGTGTTAGACTTCAGAAAGATTTAGAAACCAACCTGCTCAGCAGTTATGTGTGTCCCTTCAGGCACATAGCATGCTGTGACAATCTACCAAAGCCCCCGAGGAATTTTAAACGTAGGAGAATCCATCAAGACATATGCATTTGGAAGGTATTTGACTGGACTTGCAACACATCCTGGTCTGAGAAATGTGTATTTGCAAGCAAATAATACATTTTCACTTTTAAAAAAATATAGTTCTCATTCTTGCTTTATTTTTTAAATTTTCAGCAGTGTTGAGAGACAGTTTTTCTTCCTCTTTGCTATGCAGATGTATTGCTTCTTCCACAGAGCATACTTGATTTCCATTGCGACATTTCGTTCCTCTTGCTACTTGTGGTGGTTGTCTTTAGATGGTAAACCACCAATGCCTATTTGAAGCCTTATTGGTTTAGTAAACTGCTTGAACATGCCCCTACATAGAATGGCGCTCCATGCAGTCATGCCAGCCACATGACCTTGGAGGTGTCTACGGACAACGCCGGCTCTTCGGCTTAGAAATGGAGATGAGCACAAACCCCCAGGGTCGGACACGACTGGACTTAATATCAGGGGATGTCAGGAGATGTCCTAGATCATGTTGCCAGCATGATCGCATTGAGCGCCGTTACCTTCCCGCTGAAGCAGTACCTATTGATCTATTCACATTTGCATTTTTGAACTGCTAAGTTGGAAGAAGCTGGGGCCAACTATGGGAGCTCACCCTGCTTCATATAGCAATAGGTTGATCTATTCACATTTGCATTTTTGAACTGCTAAGTTGACAGAAGCTGGGGCTAACTATGGGAGCTCACCCTGCTCCGTGGGCTCGGGCTGTGGCACAGGCTGGAGAGCAAGCCAGCTGTAACCAGCTGCAATGAATCACTCTGACCAGGAGGTCATGAGTTCGAGGCCCGCTCGGAGCCTGTGTTTGTCTTGTCTTTGTTCTATGTTAAAAGGCATTGAATGTTTGCTTATATGTGTAATGTGATCCGCCCTGAGTCCCCTTCGGGGTGAGAAGGGCGGAATATAAATGCTGCAAATAAATAAATAAATAAACCGCCAACCTTTTGATCATCAAGTTCTGCAGCTTAGCGGTTTAACCCACTGCACCACCGCAGCCCCTTATGTTTTACCATAGTTGCCATTATATCGGAAAATAATAACAACCATTCTTTGTTTTAAGACTTTAGTGTCACAGTGGTTTAAAAATGCTTCCTCTCGGCTATGATACTCGTGACTTTTACAACACAGACTTGTGTTCACTATTTTTGCATAGTTGTTAACGTTGATCTGTCCTAATACAAATACACTGTTTGTGATATATAAAAATCATTACTGCCATGTGGCCTCTCCTTAGCCCTTCCTCTGTTAGCTCAACCCCTTAACAACATCTGGTCATTAGTTTTCTTCTGCTCCCCCTTTGACTGTTTTTTTTTCCTCTATATTAATGTTATGCAACAATTTATTGCATTTGTGCCCACAGGAATACATATTAATGCTCCTTTTGTGGTTTTTTTTGGATAGAATAATGTCAGGAGTCAAGTTTGTATAGTATGGCCTGGATCCAGTTCTGCCCGAACTTGTTGACTCTGAGTAAGTTGTCTGGCGCCCTTGTACTGAAGCGAACCAGAGCAGAAGTTGGGCGAAACAAGACAGGACCCTGGAAAACCTGAGGCTAGATCTTAACAGCTTTCCTGGGAAAAGTGCCATACACTAATTATTTTATACTGTAACAATTTTCCAGATCCTATCTTGGACCGATGGCTGTGTCCAGACAGCCGCTTCAGCCACAGCTACAGGGTTTGTTGGTGATGTTGATTTCTTTCCATGCGCTTCATTTGGACACCGAGGGGCTCGAGATAACAATAGCTGGCCCTTCCCCATTTTATTTTCATAAAAAAACCCTGTAAGATGATGGGGAAATGATTATACTGACATCCTGTGAGTTTCATTGTTGAATAAGTAATATAAGAAGATGCCTTGTAAAGAGTCAGATCTATCTGGCACAGTATGTTTGCACTAGTATGGATGGATCCAGCACCTGCTACCTGTAAACAGACTTATACCTCTCTTGAAAGGTGACTCTACAATTTTGATGCTTTCTTTACCTTCTCACTGTATTTTGCAAAGGCGCCTTGAAACTCTGTCTCCATCTAAATCAGGGGTCCCCAAACTAAGGCCCGTGGGCCGGATGCGGCCCTCCAAGGTCATTGACCTGGCCCCTGTCCTAAACTTTAGACATAGCGTTGACCTAAGTCTAGCTGGCTTTTGGAGGTCTCTTTGCTTACCTATGGTCTTATGAGATCATCTAGATGGTCTTTGAAGGTCTCTTTGCTTAGCTACGGCCTTATGAGACCATCTAGATGGCTTTTGGAGGTCACTTTCCTTAACTGTGGTCCTATGAGACCATCTAGATGGCTTTTGAGAGTCCCTTTACTTACCTATGGTTTTATGAGATTGTCTTGATGGCCTTTGGGGCCCCCTCTGCTTACCTATGGTCTTATGAAACCATCTGGATGGTCTTTGAGGGTCCCTTTCCTTATCTATGATATTCTGATGGCCTTTTGAGATCATCTAGATGGTCTTTGAGGGTCCCTTTCTTTACTGATGGTCTTATGAGACCATCTAGATGGTCTTTGGAGGTCTCTTTGCTTACCTATGGTTTTGAGATCGTCTAGTTGGTCTTTGAAGGTCTCTTTGCTTAGCTGTGGCCTTATGAGACCATCTAGATGGTCTTTGGAGGTCTCTTTGCTTAGCTGTGGCTTTATGAGACCATCTAGATGGTATTTGAAGGTCTCTTTGCTTAGCTGTGGCCTTATGAGACCATCTAGATGGTCTTTGGAGGTCTCTTTGCTTAGCTGTGGCTTTATGAGACCATCTAGATGGTATTTGAAGGTCTCTTTGCTTAGCTGTGGCCTTATGAGACCATCTAGATGGTCTTTGGAGGTCTCTTTGCTTACCTATGGTCTTGAGATCGTCTAGATCAGGGGTCCCCAAACTAAGGCTCTCCAAGGTCATTGAGCTGGCCTCTGTCCTAAACTTTAGACTTAGGGTTGATCTAGATCTGAAATGACTTGAAGACACACAACAACAACAATCCTAATTTTTGACTATTTCATAGTCTGCCCCCCCCCCCCCCAACAGTCTGAGGGACTGTGAATCGGCCCTCCACTTTAAAAGTTTGAGGACCCCTGATCTAAATGAACCATTTAATGCAGTTCAAAGTTAATTTCAAACTGCGGCGCTAGACAACAAACGCCCACAAAAGCACGCCAAAGCAAGCCCTTAATGCAGTGGTCTTCAACCTTCCTAATGCCACAATCCCTTAATACAGTTCCTCATGTTGTGGTGACCCCTTACCCATAAAATTATTTTCGTTGCTACTTCAGAACTGTCATTTTGTAATGTAAATATCTGATATGCAGGATGAATTTTCATTCACTGGACCAAATTTGGCACAAAAACCTAATACGCCCAAATTTAAATACTGGTGGGGTTGTGCGGGATTGATTTTGTCATTTGGGAGTTGTAGTTGCTGGGATTTATAGTTAACCTACAATCAAGGAGCATTCTGAACTCCACCAACAATGGAATTGAACCAAACTTGGCACAGAGAACTCCCATGACCAACAGAAAATACTGGAAAGGTTTGGTGGGCATTGTTATTATTATTATTATTATTATTATTATTATTATTATTATTATTATTAATAATAATAATAATAATAATAACTGCAAAATAATAATAATAATAATAATAATAACTGCAAAAATAATAATAACTGCAAAAGGCCACCCTGCTGGGATCTGCGTGCATCATCCGAAAATCCATCACACAGTCCTAGACACTTGGGAAATGTTCGACTTGTGATTTTGTGATATGAAATTCAGCATATCTATCTTGTTTGCTGTGTCATAATAAAATAATAATAATAATAACAACAACAACAACAACAACTTTATTCTTATACCCCGCCTACATCTCCTCAAAGAGACTCAGGACGGCTTACACGGAGCAAGCCCAGGTGGTTACAAACATAATAATAAAACACATCAGTATAAAAACAGATCAATAAACATAATAAAATCATATTAAAAATAAAACATGGTTTCATAAAAAACCTAAGGAAGTTCATAAAAAATGAACTGAACTGAACTGAATTGAACTTGAGTTTTGGAGTTGTAGTTCACCTACATCCAGAGAGCACTCAGACAACGATGAATCTGGACCAAACTTGGCACGAATACTCAATATGCCCAAATGTGAAGACTGGTGGAGTTTGGGGAAAATAGACATTGACATTTGAGAATTGTAGTTGCTGGGATTTATAGTTCACCTACAATCAAAGAGCCCCTTGAACCCAACCAACAATAGATTTGGGCCAAACTTCCTACACAGGACCACCATGACCAAGAGAAAATACTGGAGGGATTTGGGAGGAATTTATAGTGATTTAGGGGAGATGCAGTTCACCTACCTCCAGAGTGCACAGATGGAATCCTGGTGTATCCTACATACAAAAAGTATGGTCACCCTCCTATTATAAGATGTTGCTATTCTAATCCAAACTCTTGAACTGTCTTCAAATTTCATTTGAAAAATCCCTATAGATGTTTTTGTATTTTATTTCTACAGTTTGTTTGGAATTAATTGTGCAAGAGATTCAGGGTTTTATTTTGTGAGTTCTGCTCCAATAATTTCTTCAGTTTAGTTTCCTAACATCTTACTCTCTCAGGGGGCTAAATCCTAAAGCTGTTGTTTTGGCTCTTAAATTGCAGACTAAATCGTATCATCTAGTTATTTATATGTAAATATAAAACAATTATGATCCATCCAGTCATTCGGAGAACAGGGGAAGGGCATGTTGTAAAACAAGGAAGAACTCTGGAACTCTCCTTTCATGTGAGAATGAGGACAAGAACATGAAATGTAGTTAGATAAGTCAGCGTAATTAGGAAGGCTGTAGTAACGGTAATTTACTGTGAAATTTGGCTCTGATCTTACCTCATCCATGAATGTCTTGGATGGCTTTGGGAGAAGCTTTCAGCCCTAACATCCACAATGGCAACATGGCAATAATAAACACTGGATAATCTTGCAGAATTGTGATTTACATGAAGTATGTTAGGGGAAAGTATATATAGATGGCAAGGGTTACTATGGTATGGGTTGATTGAAATCCAAAATATTGTACTCTAAAAGCACCAGATCCTGTCTGATTTTGAAACTAAATAGGGTCAGACCTGTTTGATACTTGGATAGGTGACTGCCAATGAATCCTAGATGCCAGGAATTAAATTTACTCTTGGCATCATCTCTACAATAATTCCATTCCTCCCTCAGTTTGTTTATGTTGCACCTACTTTGCCTTACGCAAAGACACCATGTTTATTTACCTAGGATTGCCAAGTTGTATGACTTCATAAGCCACGCTTGGAGCTGAGGGATATAGTTTATTTTCCATTACTTGGAAAAGTCTTAGTGCTAGGATCATGCAAACAATTGATATTTCACATATCAGTGGTAGCACAAGGAACATGCACTTTGGACTTTATGAATATTGTTTAATGTCTTCTTTATGGTAGCTGTAACTTGATCTCATTTCATCTTTTGCAGGCGAGAGCCGAGCAGTCCCAAGGTGCCTACTTCTTGCCCGAATTTGCACTCTCTCCACAAGGAAGTTTCTTGGAAGACACTGCAGGAGAACAGTTCCTTACCTACCGCTATGATGACCAGGTTGGTCTCCCGAATATGGAAATAATGGAGTTCCTTTCATCTTTTGATGAACCTTCGCTAAAGTCTGGTGCATATTTTGAAAGGGAACTGGGCCACAATAGGAGAAAGAACTCTTGTTTGCTTGAGTCAAGTGTGAATGTTGCAATTGGCCACCTTGATTAGCAATGAATTGCCTTGCAGCTCCAAAGCCTGGCTGCTTCCTGCCTGGGGGAATTATTTGTTGGGAGGTGTTAGCTGGCCCTGATTGTTTGCTGTCTGGAATTCCCCTGTTTTTTAAGTGTTGCTCTTTATTTACTATCCTGATTTTAGGGTTTTTAAAATACTGTTAGCCAGATTTTGTTCATTTTCATGTTGAAATTGTCCACAAGCTTGATTCCCCCAGGCAGGGAGCAGCCAGGCTTTGAAGCTAGGCAAGTGGGGTTTATATATCTGTGGAATATATCTCTAAACTCAGGACCGTACATAAAGAGCAACACTCAGAAAACAGAGTAATTCCAGATATGAAACAATGAGGGCCAGCTAATACCTCCCAACAAAGGATTCCCCCAGACAGGAATCAGACAGGCTTTTAAGCTGCAAGGCCATTCAATGCTTATCAAGGTAGCTAAGTGCAACATTCACACTTGCCTCCAACAGACAAGAGTTCTTTCTCCCACCCTGGACATTATTCCATAGATATATAAACCCCACTTGCCTAGTTTCCAACATACTTCACAACCTCTGAGGATGCCTGGCCATAGATGTGGGTGAAACATCAGGAGATAATGCTTCTGGGACATGGTCATACAGCCCGGAAAACTCACAGCAACCTAGTAACTCCACTGAGTTTAACACAGCTTACTGCCAGTTAAGTGGATCTCAGATGGCACTCCAAGTCAGAGCTTAGAAGAAGTTACTTTTCTGCACTACAAGTTCCAAGATTCCCCGGCCTGTCTCTCCTGACGTTTCGCCCACATCTATGGCAGGCATCCTCAGAAGCTGTGAGGTCCGCAGAGGTTGTCCAGACCTCACAAACTCTGAGAATGCCTGCCATAGATGTGGGTGAAATGTCAGGAGAGAATGCTTCTGGAACATGGCCAAACAGCCTGGAAAAATCACAGTAACCCAGCCATGAAAGCCTTTGACAACCATAGCTGGAAATGTTCATGGAAATCTTTAACAAAATCTTTCACAAACTCTGTAACAAATCTTTTAAAAAGTTCATCTATATATATAAAAGGGTAATGAAATTTCGGCCTAGGACAAAACAACAAAACCACACATCCCAGAAACACTAAACTTGGCAGCACAACCCCTCATCCATGCCTCTACGTTCATACAACAAAAAGAAAAGAAAAATAAAGTCCTAATTAGAGGGAAAGGAATAATTGTTTTTTTCCAATTGCTGCCAGTTAGAAGGCTAAGCTCCGTCAGGGGAAAACCCTTACCCTTTACCGTAACTACCACCAATATCTCAATACATTAGAGTCTCACTTATCCAACGTTCTGGATTATCCAACGCATTTTTGTAGTCAATGTTTTCAATATATCATGATATTTTGGTGCGAAATTCGTAAATACAGTAATTACTACATAACATTACTGCATATTGAACTACTTTTTCTGTCAAATTTGTTGTATAACATGATGTTTTGGTGCTTAATTTGTAAAATCATAACCTATTTTGATGTTTAATAGGCTTTTTCTTAATCTCTCCTTATTATCCAACATATTCACTTATCCAACATTCTGCCGGCCCGTTTATGTTGGATAAGTGAGACTCTACTGTACTTTATTTCCCATACCACCATACTTCGCCACAGCAACGCGTGGCCGGGCACAGCTAGTAAAACATAAAAAGCAAGTTAAAATATTATTTAATACAAAAAATGACCACTTTTCTGGTCTGATGGACACCAACTTGTTAATCAGAAAAATAACCTAAGGTTATTGTGGTCTGATTTAAAAGTAACTTATTTTTGTTGTCAGCATAGTTCTTGAAAAAAATAGTATTGAATGTAGGATGTAAGTTTGCAGTATTTCCTTTCCTACCACTCAGAAAAAAAGGCAATATTAATTCTGACATCTGTTTTTAACACCTTCCCTCACTTTATTTGGATGGCTGCCTGGCTAATGCTGGAAAGTGACTGGGAGATCGAGCAAAGATGGCCTCAGGGTCTGTTCCCAACCGGTATGACATCTGGAATGCTATATATTGAGGATCAATTCAGAATTATAGTTTAATAAGAGCGGTGTTCAAACAGTCGGCCTACAGCAGAGGAGGAGACAGCAAAACGGAGAGTGTATACTATATACTGTGAATGTCGCTGTCTGTGGATGTGTCCGAAATGTCATTTGGCTGTTTCCTCGCTCTGCTACCCGTATTGTTTTTCATCTTATACTGATCTGAAGGCTTTACAAGATAGACAGTGAAGTCATAGTTGTAATAGATCCATAATCTTATCTTTTGGGGAATGTTTAGTATGTCTGGGATTTTTTTTTCTTGCAGCCGCCTTTTCTCATTCTCTGACGAGAATCATGTTTAAAGCTATGTGGTAGTTTGAACTTCTTTGTTGACTTGTTCTTGCAGATTTCCATATGTCATTTTAGATCCTCTCTGTTGTTTTACCCAAAGCGTCCTAGTGATGTATCGCATGATGAATTGTTTATATTTTATTGCAGGATGTCATAATACTTTGCTATCTTAAAAGGACAATATTCAAATTCAATCTTCCAAACATTATTTATCTGTCCAGAGCATCAATGAGACATTGTCGCTGGTCTTCTCCCATACTTTCCAGATGAATCAGTTTTGACAGTTCCGTCATTGTCTATACTTATAAAGGCCAGGCATTTACTACTGGGATTCTCTGGTCTTATCTTCCAAGAGATTGAAAAAAAAATTGGTTGCTTTTTCATTTCCATAGGTTAGGTAAAGGTTTGCCCCTGACATTAAGTCTTTTCACCTCATTATTTTTAATGCAGTATGCAATCTTGGACAATAATGATGATAATAATAATAATAATAATAATAATAATAATAATAATAATAATAATGCACACTGGGTGCCGTGCCAAAAGATCTCAGCCGGCATTTGGAAACAATAGACATCGACAAAATCACAATCTGCCAACTGCAAAAGGCCACCCTACTGGGATCTGCACGCATCATCCGAAAATACATCACACAGTCCTAGACACTTGGGAAGTGTTCGACTTGTGATTTTGTGATATGAAATCCACCATATCTATCTTGTTTGCTGTGTCATAATAAAAAATAAATAAAAAAATAATGCAAAAACTGGCAGAGACCAGTGCAGGTGGTCCCAGTGGTGATCGGCACACTGGGTGTCGTGCCAAAAGATCTCAGCCGGCATTTGGAAACAATAGGCATTGACAAAATTACGATCTTCCAACTGCAAAAGGCCACCCTACTGGGATCTGCACGCATCATCCGAAAATACATCACACAGTCCTAGACACTTGGGAAGTGTTCGACTTGTGATTTTGTGATATGAAATCCAGCATATCTATCTTGTTTGCTGTGTCATAATAATAATAATAATAATAATAATAATAATAATAATAATAATAATATAATCAGCTGATGACCCAAAATGCAGACTGTGCAAGGAAGCTGACGAAACCATTGATCATCTCATCAGCTGCTGTAAGAAAATTGCACAAACAGACTACAAACAGAGGCACAACTATGTGGCCCAAATGATTCATTGGAACTTATGCCTCAAGTACCACCTTCCAGCAGCAAAGAACTGGTGGGATCACAAACCTGCAAAAGTATTGGAAAATGAACATGCAAAAATACTGTGGGACTTCCGAATCCAGACTGACAAAGTTCTGGAACACAACACACCAGACATCACAGTTGTGGAAAAGAAAAAGGTTTGGATCATTGATGTTGCCATCCCAGGTGATGAAAAACAACAGGAAAAACTCAGCCGCTATCAGGATCTCAGGATTGAACTTCAAAGACTCTGGCAGAAACCAGTGCAGGTGGTCCCGGTGGTGATGGGCACACTGGGTGCCGTGCCAAAAGATCTCAGCCGGCATTTGGAAACAATAGACATTGACAAAATTACGATCTGCCAACTGCAAAAGGCCACCCTACTGGGATCTGCACGCATCATCCGAAAATACATCACACAGTCCTAGACACTTGGGAAGTGTTCGACTTGTGATTTTGTGAAACGAAATCCAGCATATCTATCTTGTTTGCTGTGTAATACAATAAAATAATAATAATAATAATAATAATAATAATAATAATAATAATAATAATAATAATAATAATGCAAAGACTCTGGCAGAAACCAGTGCAGGTGGTCCCGGTGGTGATGGGCACACTGGGTGCCGTGCCAAAAGATCTCAGCCGGCATTTGGAAACAATAGGCATTGACCACATTACGATCTTCCAACTGCAAAAGGCCACCCTACTGGGATCTGCGCGCATCATCCGAAAATACATCACACAGTCCTAGACACTTGGGAAGTGTTTGACTTGTGATTTTGTGCATGACTTCCCTGGATCTGTGCTGTGCGTCTGGCAAAGGTATTTTATATCTACAGCACAATTTGCTGCACATTTTTATACAAAATGGTCTTTAATAGATAAGGTGTTGACTCTAACTGCAGGTCCTCTCTGGCGGGTTCTGCAGCTGTTATAACACAATGATTAAATTCCAGATGTAATTTAAGCACATCCTTCACTTTTAGCTTGAGACTGGTCTTGTGAGTTATGTGTATAACATCATTAGTAACCCAAAAGGAAAAATGAATTATTACTCTATATGTTTTAATGTAATTCCTTTAAGTTAAAACACAGTACAGACAATATATGACTAGACGATGCAAGCAAGTACAGGGTCAGACTTGTACAAAATACTTGGTTATCAGGTAAAGCTATGGAATCCTATGTGCTTCCATTATTACTCTAGGAGTTAATTTTAAGTTTAGATTTCTAATAGTCACATCCATAACGCCTACGGATATGCTAATCATACCCGAGGAGGAGTCAGGTAGCCAGCTGACCTCATGTTGCTTAAAATAATGTTTGGGTTTATATAGACATTTTGTTATTTCTAAACCTGTCCTTCTTATTTCTAAACAAAACCTCAAAAAGTGAAAGTCACCCCAAGAGAACAACTTGCTGCCAAAGAAAAAGAAGGGTTTGAAATACAAAGTAACATGAGCTGCTGATACCCAGGTGCGAAAAGGTAATGAGCATGCGAAATATAAAAAGGGAGATGAAACAGATCCAAAGGAGAAAACTGAAAGGGAGGGGGAGAGAGAAACCGACATTTGTGCTTAACGTTTTTCAGGCTTCTGCCTTGGGAAATATGCAAGGCAGTAGTGGTTCTCTAAAACCACTGGGACCACCTGCACTGGTTTCTGCCAGAGTCTTTGAAGTTCAATCTTGAGGTCCTGATAGCAGCTGAGTGTTTCCTGTTATTTTTCTACTACTACTACTACTACTACTATTATTATTATTATTATTATTATTATTATTATTATTATTATTATTTTATTATGACACAGCAAACAAGATAGACATGCTGGATTTCATATCACAAAATCACAAGTCGAGCCCTTCCCAAGTGTCTAGGACTGTGAGATGTATTTTCGGATGATGCGCGCAGATCCCAGTAGGGTGGCCTTTTGCAGTTGGCAGATCGTAATTTTGTCAATGTCTATTGTTTCCAAATGCCGGCTGAGATCTTTTGGCACGGCACCCAGTGTGCCGATCACCACCGGGACCACCTGCACTGGTTTCTGCCAGAGTCTTTGAAGTTCAATCTTGAGGTCCTGATAGCGGCTGAGTTTTTCCTGTTGTTTTTCGTCAATGCGACTGTCACCTGGGATGGCAACATCAATGATCCAAACCTTTTTCTTTTCCACAACTGTGATGTCTGGTGTGTTGTGTTCCAGAACTTTGTCAGTCTGGATTCGGAAGTCCCACAGTATCTTTGCTTGCTCATTTTCCAATACTTTTGCAGGTTTGTGATCCCACCAGTTCTTTGCTGCTGGGAGGTGGTACTTGAGGCATAAGTTCCAATGAATCATTTGGGCCACATGGTTGTGCCTCTGTTTGTAGTCTGTCTGTGCAATTTTCTTACAGCAGCTGAGGAGATGATCAATGGTTTCGTCAGTTTCCTTGCACAGTCTGCATTTTGGATCATCAGCTGATTTTTCGATCTTGGCCTTAATTGCATTTGTCCAGATGGCTTGCTCCTGGGCTGCAAGGATCAGGCCTTCTGTGTCCTTCTTCAGGGTCCCATTCGTGAGCCAGAGCCAGGTCTTCTCCTTATCAGCTTTTCCTTCAATTTTGTCAAGGAACTTTCCATGCAATGTTTTGTTGTGCCAGCTGTCAGCTCTAGTTTGTAGTGCGGTTTTCTTGTACTGGTTTTTTCTCTGCTGTGCTTTGAGGAGTTTCTGATTTTTGACTTCAATCAAAGCAGGTTCTTCACTTTGCTTTACATATTCTGCCAGGGCATGTTCTTCTTCTTTGACTGCTTGTTTTACTTGTAAGAGTCCTCTGTCCCCCTGATTTTCTAGGCAGATATTATTATTATTATTATTATTATCATCATCATCATCATCATCATCATCATCATCATGAACTGTGTGTTACATTTTCTAATAGATTATTATTGTAAGGAGAGCTTTTCATCAGTGGAACTCTCTGCTCAGGCTCCTTCTTTGGAGGCTTTTATACAGAGGCTGGATGGCCCATCTGTCGGAGATGCTTTGAACGCGACTTTCCTGCTTCTTGGTTGGGGGTTGGACTGGATGGCCCACGAGGTCTCTTCCAACTTCTTCAAGGACTATATAGTAAACTCGTTATTACAGTAGGAAAGATATAGTGCATTCGGGAAGTCTTGCAAGGTAGGATTCTGGAGATAAGGTTCAAATCTCCGCTGGGCGACCCAAGCCACACTCCTTTCAGATGCAGAGGGAAACAATGGCAATTGTCGAAGACAACATCATGACCTTAGAGTTGCCTTGAAGTCAGACATAACTTGGAAGGTGCACTGCTACAACAATAAATCACACATCAATGAGTGGCACACACATTAAGAGGGGAAAATTGTATTCTGTTCAATTATTTTCTGTGGACGATGTGTTGTGTTCACAGCCTTAATGGCGGGGTGTGCAGCCGCAGTGGTGCACGTTGCCATATATGTCTCGCATGCCTCTCTGGGCTGCGCAAGTTCCCACCAGAGCGCATGGGACCAGGCAAGGGGCCAAGTCTCTTTGCTGTCTCGGACAGGACAGCTTCCTACTGGCTGGTTGAGCAAGTCATAACATTAAATTCAACCTTTTGTATGGAGCCTGACTTCATTCTCAGTCCCCACGAAAGCATTAGCATGTATGACAAGGTGTTGGGTGACATCTATGAGAATTCCTATGAGTGGAGATTAAACTATTCAGGGAAGCATAGTATTGCTGAACCCGGGAAGCAAAACACTGTACGCATATTCGCATAACACAATATCAGATTTGTTTGTCCTAAAATAATTGGTAACAGTGTGATGTGGCCCCGCATCTATAGAAGAGGAACTAATGATTCCTTGCAACCTTGTAAGTATTAATAATAATAATAATAATAATAATAATAATAATAATAATAATAATACTTTATTTATACCCCACCACCATCTCCCCAACGGGGACTCGGGGCGGCTTACATGGGGCCATGCCCAGAACAATAAAATATAAACATCATATAAAAGAACAACACATCACAACATAGCGAACAATACAATAAATAATAATATCCATTTCAATGCAATCAAGGAAACAATAAAAACAAGGGCGGTGATAGTAATACAGACAGAGGATGGCTCAATCTGATTGACTACTTTGGACACTATTGCTGCTAAGTCTTGAGCCGTCAGGGCTCTTGCACTGAGTTCATCCTTCAGAACAAGCAGAATATAGGACTACCGTATATACTCGAGAATAAGCCGACCCGAATATAAGCCAAGGCACCTAATTTTACCACAAAAAAACTGGGAAAACATTGACTCCAGTATAAGCCGAGGGTGGTAAATTTCGGGAATAAAAATAGATACTGTACCAATAAAATTACATTAATTGAGGCATCAGTAGTTTAAATGTTTTTGAATATTTACATAAAGCTCAAATTTAAGATAAGACTGTCCAACTCTGATCAAATCATTATTCTCATCTTCTTCAATGTAAATGTGCTTATGTATCCTTTTAATAATAATAGACTAAAATAATACATGTAATAATAATAAATACAGGAAAATAATACATGTAATAATAATAATAATAATAATAATAATAATAATAATAATAATAGTAATAATCATAATAATAATCATAATTTTATTTTTGTACCCCGCCAACATCTCCCCAGAGGGACTCGGGGCGGCTTACAGATATAAAACCAGCATACAGCGATATCAAATACAAATATCAAATACAAAAACACACAGATAAATTTAAAAGGCATTAAAAATAATAATAAATAGAGTAAAATAATAAATGCAATAATAATACAGTAGAGTCTCACTTATCCAAGCCTCGCTTATCCAAGCTTCTGGATTATCCAAGCCATTTTTGTAGTCAATGTTTTCATTATATCATGATATTTTGGTGCTAAATTCGTAAATACAGTATTTACAACATAACATTACTGCGTATTGAACTACTTTTTCTGTCAAATTTGTTGTATAACATGATGTTTTGGTGCTTAATTTGTAAAATCATAACCTAATTTGATGTTTAATAGGCTTCTCCTTAATCCCTCCTTATTATCCAAGATATTCGCTTATCCAAGCTTCTGCCGGTCCGTTTAGCTTGGATAAGTGAAACTCTACTGTAATAAGATCAGAGTGAAATAATAAATGTATTATTAATAATAATAATAAAAATAGAGTAAAATAAATGTAATATTAGCAACAATAATAGAGAAAAATAATAAATGTAATAATACCAATAATAATAGAAAAAAATAATAAATGTACCATATATTCTCAAGTATAAGCTAACCCAAATATAAGCCAACCAGGACCCTCACCCGAGTATAAGCCGAGGGGGACTTTTTCAGTCTTAAAAAAGGGCTGAAAAACTAGGCTTATACTCGAGTTTATACAGTATATATCAGATAAATATAGAATACGTGCTCATTTTATGCCAACATTCAATCAGGTATTAGTGGATAAGAATAATATGAGTATTGTCGAAGGCTTTCATGGCCAGAATCATTGGGTTGCTGTGTGTCTTTTGGACTGTATAGCCATATTCCAGAAGCTTTCTCTCCTGATGTTTCTCCCACATCTGTGGCAGGCATTCTCAGAGGTTGTGAGGTCTGTTGAAAACTAGGCAAGTGAGGTTTATATATCTGTGTAATAATGTCCATGGTGGGAGAAAGAACTCTTGTCTGTTTGAGGCAAGTGTGAATCTTGCAGTTGGCCGGCTTCATTAGCATTGAATGGCCTTGCAGCTTCAAAGCCTGGCTGCTTCCTGCTTGGGGGAATCCCATAGATAAGGACCAATTGTTCTGATTGGCATCTTGTTCCAAAAATCTAATTTAACATTGAGGGTGATCAAAGCTCTCATTTATGTTGGCAAGTCTTCCTTTGTAATCATTTGACGAACGCGGTGCCCAAACTGTTGACTTAAACTCCAGCCGGTCCAAATCATTTGTCCCACGGGAAAAAGACTTAAAAGTAAGTCTGAACTGGCTTCGTAATTTACTAGCAAAATAATATTTGATTTACTAGCTGTCAACTTCCATCAAATCTACATATTATATTTGCTTGCGCTGTGAAACAAATTCAAATAAGGGGAAGGAAAGCCAGCAAAATGGGCATCGCTTGAATTGGGAAGAATCTGGGTTTGCAGTAATGAATAAAATCATGGGAGAGTAATATTTTGTTTAGGGACTGTGCTTGAGAATTGCTTGCTAATTTGCTTTTCTAAGGCTTTTGTTGGTTTAAGGCCGCGTTTTCCAAACCTTTTAAAGATGGGGCACAGTTTCACTTGATTAAAACTAGAGTCACATTCCACTGTTTACATTAAGAAAATAAGGTAATATATTTCAAACTGCTTGCATTAAAATAGCTAGGCATGCTTCTTTGCAGTTAGCAAGGAAGAATTGAATGCTGGCCTTTCAGCCTATTGCATTTCTTGCTTTTGTAAAGAAATTACAGAGATTTGAATATCATATTTTTGCTTCCTTATATTTATTTCATGTAGTCTTTAATGTGTTTTTAAAATGCTCTTCTATGGGCTTTAGCACAGCTGGTACATCACCAGCAGTAATAAAATCTATCAACCAAAATGTGGCCAGTTTGAAAACAGCTGAGCTGTAAGCAGAATAATAATAATAATAATAATAATAATAATAATAATAATTATTATTATTATTATTATTATTATTATTTTATTATGATACAACAAACAAGATAGATATGCTGGATTTCATATCACAAAATCACAAGTCGAACACTTCCCAAGTGTCTAGGACTGTGTGATGTATTTTCGGATGATGTGCACAGATCCCAGTAGGGTGGCCTTTTGCAGTTGACAGATCGTAATTTTGTCAATGTCTATTGTTTCCAAATGCCGGCTGAAATCTTTTGGCACAGCACCCAGTGTAGCGATCACCACCGGGACCACCTGTACTGGTTTCTGCCAGAGTCTTTGAAGTTCAGTCTTGAGATCCTGATAGCGGCTGAGTTTTTCCTGTTGTTTTTCGTCAATGCGACTGTCACTTGGGATGGCAAAATCAATGATCCAAACCTTTTTCTTTTCCACAACTGTGATGTCTGGTGTGTTGTGTTCCAGAACTTTGTCAGTCTGGATTCGGAAGTCCCACAGTATCTTTGCGTGCTCATTTTCCAATACTTTTGCAGGTTTGTGATCCCACCAGTTCTTTGCTGCTGGGAGGTGGTACTTGAGGCATAAGTTCCAATGAATCATTTGGGCCACATAGTTGTGCCTCTGTTTGTAGTCTATCTGTGCAATTTTCTTACAGCAGCTGAGGAGATGATCAATGGTTTCGTCGGTTTCCTTACACAGTCTGCATTTTGGGTCATCAGCTGATTTTTCAATCTTGGCCTTAATTGCCTTTGTTCTGATGGCTTGCTCCTGGGCTGCAAGGATCAGGCCTTCTGTCTCCTTCTTCAGGGTCCCATTTGTGAGCCAGAGCCAGGTCTTCTCCTTGTCAGCTTTTCCTTCAATTTTGTCAAGGAACTTTCCATGCAATGTTTTGTTGTGCCAGCTGTCAGCTCTAGTTTGTAGTGCGGTTTTCTTGTACTGGGTTTTTGTCTGCTGTGCTTTGAGGAGTTTCTGATTTTTGACTTCAATCAAAGCAGGTTCTTCACTTTGCTTTACATATTTTGTCAGTCTGGATTCGGAAGTCCCACAGTATCTTTGCATGTTCATTTTTCAATACTTTTGCAGGTTTGTGATCCCACCAGTTCTTTGCTGCTGGAAGGTGGTATTATTATTATTATTATTATTATTACTCATCCCTGCAAAGGAATGGCGTGATCACTAAAAATCAGTGCGGGTTTTTCAGGAATAAGTCATGTCTCTGTTCTGGGCCCAGGACTATATTCAACATCTTTATCAATTCCGTGGACAATGGAATAGAGGGCATGGTTATGAAATGTAAGGATTATTATCCCCAGGATAGGAATCTCACCGGGTTAAATTGGTAAACGGTTAACTTTCCTGGACTGCTGAGTTCTTTTCCTTTCTGCCATGTTTCCAGACCTCAAGAATTACCCAGTCGGATGATGCAAAGGAAGGCGGCTGGGATGCCTGGGGAGCCTGGAGTGACTGCTCACGGACCTGCGGAGGAGGCGCATCCTATTCTCTGAGGAGGTGTTTAAATGGCAGGTTGGTGATTTAGATCACACCTGAGCCTTCTAGCTCTTGCTTCTACAACAGGTGAGGGCAAACTTGGGCCTTCCGGGTGTTTTGGACTTCAACTCCCACAATTCCTAACAGCCTCAGGCCCCTTCCTTTTCCCCGTCAGCCGCTTAAGCGGCTGACGGGGAAAAGGAAAGGGCCTGAGGTTGTTAGGAATTGTGGGAGTTGAAGTCCAAAACACCCGGAGGGCCCAAGTTTGCCCATGCCTGTTCTATCAGCTTTGTTCATGAATAACAATGTGGTTAAAAAGATTTATTGGACAAGTCACTGCCATGATAGTCTTTCAATGGTATTTCCATTCTCATCTTGTTTTTTTCCCCATCTAGGAACTGTGAAGGCAAGAATATTCGATACAAAACCTGCAGCAATAACGTGAGTCTCGTCTATTATTTTCATTTGAGTGCTTTGCGTCACCGAATCCTGTAGCTGTACAGGATTTTTAGGATAGAAACTCCCTCAGTCCCAGTGATCCTACAATGTGTGCACATGCATGCATATAGATTGAAGAAGCATCAATCTATATATATAAAAGGGTAATCAAATTTTGGCCTAGGACAAAACAACAAAACTACACATCCCAGAAACACTAAACTTGGCAGCACAATCCCTCATCCATGCCTCTATGTTCATACAACAAAAATAAAAATAAAATAAAATCCAAATTAGAGGGAGAGGAATAATAGTTTTTATCCAATTGCTGCCAGTTAGAAGGCTAAGCTCTACCCACTTGGTCTCCTAGCAACCCACTCAGCCCAGGGGACAGGCAGAGTTAGGCCTCACTTAGGCCTCTTCCACACTGCCTATAAAATACAGATTATCTGATTTTAACTGGATTATATGGCAGCATAGACTCAAGGCCCTTCCACACAGCTATATAACCCATTATATGCCTGCCATAGATGTGGGTGAAACGTCACGAGAGAATGCCTCCGGAACAAGGCCATACAGCCCGGAAAACTCACAGCAACCCAGTTTCCATTGACCAATTTCTTCTTTGAAATGGGAGTTATTACCTGCGACAATAAAAGTAATGTTTTACCTTTTTAAACCTTATCAGAGCATATTAAATGTTTTTTCTCCAGTTTCCTACCGTAAGCTCATATATACACTGCACTCTGCCATACTTTTTCTTGCATGACCCTTCTCTCCATAATAGACATCAACAAGGAGAATGTGCTGGTACTGCTGTACCAGAACCTTCTACTTTACTTTCTTGCTGCAAATGTTTGCAATCATAGGACAGGCCACCTGTCAATCACCATTAAGTTTGGTTCCGCCCCTTGTTCGGGGCTCTGGGAGGGAAGGAGCCATTTTTTAAGTTAGTCTCACTTAGGAAGCTCAGCTATAGGATGTAGACCAGCTCGTCCCGTAAAAAGCTTCATATTTCAAGAACACCAGGGATATAGACCGTCCGGGGATACAGAACAACAGCACAGAAACATCTGCAAGCCTTGGCTGGTAGGTCCACTCGACACCCAGACGCATTTGGAGTCGGCAGTGGGTCCCAGATCAGCTAGGCCCCGATAATAGACAGCCTGGGAGAGGTTATAAGAGGGTTTTCACAGTTATTCAAAGCCAGTCGCCTGTCCCTTGGGGACAAGACTCCTTGAAGATTTATTATTTGTTCGTCAATAAAGACTTTATTATTTCTTTAAAGACTCAAAGGCCATCTTTTCAGGGAAATTCCTCAACAACCTTTCTTTAGGCACCCTGGCTTCCCGCTGGGCGTAAAATGTACGTCCTATATAATAGACAATCAGTTACAGGCCCAGTGCGTGACAGAACAGAGAACTATAACAGATGTCTTATTTAAGCTGCCGCATTAACTAAGAGAAATCCCCGACTTTGCTGACTGAAGTTTCCTTTGACTCTGAGAAATTTTTGGCCTTATCATCCAGCGTGGCTGTAGTTTCCCTGCTTGTGGTTCCCACACAGTGACCGCTAATGGTTTCACTGTGACAGGCACCGCAGAAGGGAGAAAGTTGTGATTTTTTTTGCCGTTGAAGAAGTTGAACCTTGATTACTGGTTTCTTTCCATCAGCAGCTCTTCAAACTATTTCTCATGCAATCAAAGAGAATTAACTCCCATAATGCACTCATGCTCAAAGAGATCCTTTACATTTTTACAACCTCTTATATCTGAGTTTTCTATCATCTGTTTTGTGTATTTTCCCAGAGTTATGTAAGCAGTTTGAGGGCAGGCATGCACTTAGTGACTTATTTTGCAGCAAGGCTCTCATTCCTATGATGCAACAGTTATCTCCTTTTTGTCCGAGATCTGGAAATCCTCTGTGCGCCTTTGAAAATGAAATCCATACAATAAATTGCCTGCAGTGATCTTCTTATGGACTCTATCTTTCCTATTTTTTATTTTTACATTTCTTGTATCTTATATTGGTAAAGTGCTTTGTGGATTTATGTATTTGTTGAGTTATCTAGAGCCAGGAAGCGCAGAGAATCAGATATACAGTTTGGGCCAAGAAATAATGTAAAAATTTCTTGGGAATGTGGGAATAAGGAATGTGTGCCGAATTGGAGCCTGCCGGGGGAAAAAACTGGATAGGACCGCAAGCCAAAGAGAACAAGTCTGAGCAAGATAGGAAGTAAACCATTGAGGTGTTAGGGTGGCATCAAGAGTCACCAATTTTTCTTGTAAGTAAAGTTAGGAGCTCCATGCAGTCATGCCGGCCACATGACCTTGGAGGTGTCTACGGACAACGCCGGTTCTTCGGCTTAGAAATGGAGATGAGCACCAACCCCCAGAGTCAGACATGACTGGACTTAACGTCGGGGAAACCTTTACTTTTACCTTAAAGTTAGGAGCAAGACAGAAGGAATCAGCTGTCTAGGCACAGTGAAAGGATAGCAAAAGATTATGTAACATTACTTAATTTATTTATTTCGTGTCAAAAGCATTGTACGACAAATACAACATTACTTAATGTATTGATGTTGATGAAGGTTCAGGGAGATGGAGGTGGGGTATAAAAATAAAGTTGTTGTTATTATTATTATTATTATTATTATTAGCATCAGATGAAGGTTGAGAAACCTTGAAGATGAGACCCTGTGATGGGTTTACTTGACAGTAGCCATAAGGTGCAAAACAACTTGACAGTACACAGCAACAATAGTGATTTCAACCTTAATAGTGAGAAAGTGCATTGAATTGCAAGGGGTTGTTTTGTTTTCCCGTTCAGGATTGCCAATCAGATGCTGGCGATTTCCGGGCTCAGCAGTGTTCAGCCTACAACGACGTCAAGTATCAAGGACATTTATATGAATGGATCCCTGTTTATGATGATTCCAGCTCTCCCTGTGCCCTGAAGTGCCAAGCCCTGGGCCAACAGCTGGTAGTGGAGCTGGCTCCCAAAGTCCTGGACGGGACCCGCTGCAATGCTAAATCCCTGGACATGTGCATCAGTGGAATATGTCAGGTAAGTAACTACCTTTGGTTATGAATATATGAATTCTTCTTACCCAAATGAATAGGGTAGGCCCTGGTGAAGTGCTCTTACTTTTGTCTGCCCTGACAACTCTGGTCTCTGGAGCCTGTGAAAAAGAGATGGAATGAATATCCAAAACTGTCGCTCAGTTATTGAAAAATATGTTTCTTGAGTATCCAGGAGAAATCCCGGACTGATGAGAGTATCTGCAGATTGGAACTTACTCTGTGCAATATTTACACTGAAAACAATGTTGTCTTCACACATAAAAAGTTCACATTTTATACAGAACTGAACTTTCTCACAGTAAGAAGAAGTAATCTAGGGCTACTCTAAACCAATTCAAGACTCCAGGGCCAGATTAATTGCATCCAAGGGTGTGAAAAGAACTGGCAAAAGTATTGTTGGACCTACAGTAGAGTCTCAACACTCGCTTATCCAACGTTCTGGATTAACCAACTCATTTTTGTAGTCAATGTTTTCGATATATCATGATATTTTGGTGCTAAATTCATAAATACAGTAATTACTACGTAGCATTACTGTGTATTGAACTACTTTTTCTGCCAAATTTGTTGTCTAACATGATGTTTTGGTGCTTCATTTGTAAAATCATAACCTAATTTGATGTTTAATAGGCTTTTCCTTATTATCCAACATATTCGCTTATCCAGCATTCTGCCAGCCCGTTTATGTTGGATAAGTGAGACTCAACTGTACTGGCAATCATTTACTTAATTACAGTACAGTAGAGTTTCGCTTATCCAGCGTAAACGGGCTGGCAGAATGTTGGATAAGCGAATATGTTGGCTAATAAGGCAAGATTAAGGAAAAGCCTATTAAACATTAAATTAGGTTATGATTTTATAAATTAAGCACCAAAACATCATGTTATACAACAAATTTGACAGAAAAAGTAGTTTAATACACAGTAAAGTTCAAGAGCCTGATTCCTTCTCCTTCTCTCCACCATATAATGAAACACAACTTTTCCCAAGAATCCTAGAATATCTCTGGATCTCTTTCTCCTCGCCTTGATGCTTAAAACACCTGCTTCCTGGAACTGCTAAATTTAACATGCACAAGAAAAGTAGCTTATTCCACAAGAATATCACATAATCACAACAACTGGAATAGGCAAAAGGCAGCATTCAACGCTTTGCCGAGTTTGAAATGTTTCCTCCAGAGCAGGACAGAAAGAATCCCTATCTGCAACCTTTTAAGAACTTCAAAATGCTTAGAAGAATTTGGGTATGATTGCATCATGAAGGGAATCAAGCTTTGTAAGCATAGTTCGGACTGCAGAGGATTTTTGTAGAAACAGTGCTTCACGTGTGATGGGGTGAATATATTGTCTGTTTTTAAAGAACAAATGCTATGGTAAGAAGATCATTCCCTTTGCTTTCTGCCCCCAATGGGATGAGGTCCTTAGTGTCATTCTGTTGGTCAATTGATGTGACATAGGTCTTCTTCCCATCTACAGGAAAGTGTGCATTCTTCTATCTAATTTGCACTGGATTATATGGCAGTGTAGACTCAAGGCCCTTCCACACAGCTATATAACCCATTTATAATCTTATATTATCTGCTTTGAACTGGATTATTTTGACTCCACACTGCCATATAATCCACTTCAGTGTGCATTTTATACAGCTGTGTAGAAGGGGCCTCATATAATCCAGTTCTAAGCAGATAATATAAGATTATAAATGTACAGTACAGTCTCACTTATCCAACGTAAACAGGCCGGCAGAATGTTGGATAAGTGAATATGTTGGATAATAAGAAGGGATTCAGGAAATGCCGATTAAACATCAAATTAGGTAATAATAATAATAATAATAATAATAATAATAATAATAATAATAATAATAATAAACTTTATTTATATACCGCCCTATCTCCCGGATGGGACTCAGGGCGGTTTACAGTCATAAAAGCAACACAAACATTACATAACAACATAATACACATTATTAAACAAAGTAAAATAATACAATTATAACAATAAATCACACTTACATGACCAGATCAAGGGGACGGGAACCATAAAGGGAAATCTTATGCAATATATTCAGGCTCAGAAATCGGCGGTATACAAATTAAGCACCAAAACATCATGTTATACAACAAATTTGACAGAAAAAGTAGTTCCATGCACAATAATACTATGTAGTAATTACTGTATTACACATTTACTACCAAAATATCACAATGAATTTAAAACACTGACTACAAAACATTTACAGTAGAGTCTCACTTATCCAACACTCACTTATCCAATGTTCTGGATTATCCAACGCATTTTTGTAGTCAATGTTTTCAATGCATTGTGATATTTTGGTGCTAAATTCGTAAATACAGTAAATACTACATAGCATTAATGTGTAATGAACTACTTTTTCTGTCAAATTTGTTGTATGACATGATGTTTTGGTGCTTAATTTGTAAAATCATAACCTAATTTGATGTTTAATAGGCTTACTCTTAATCTCTCCTTATTATCCAACATATTCGCTTATCCAACGTTCTGCCGGCCCGTTTATGTTGGATAAGTGAGACTCTACTGTACTTCTAAAAGGCAGACTGCGTTGGATAAATCAGAACATTGGATAAGCGAATGTTGGATAAGTGAGATTCTACTGTAATATATACAGTAGAGTCTCACTTATCCAACGTAAACTGGCTGGCAGAACGTTGGATAAGCAAATATGTTGGATAATAAGGAGGGATTAAGGAAAAGCCTATTAAACATCAAATTAGGTTATGATTTTACAAGTTAAGCACCAAAACATCATGTTATACAACAAATTTGACAGAAAAAGTAGTTCAATACGCAGTAATGTTATGTTGTAATTACTGTATTTATGAATTTAGCACCAAAATATCATGATGTATTGAAAACATTGACTACAAAAATGCGTTGGATAATCCAGAATGTTGGATAAGTGAGTGTTGGATAAGGGAGACTCTACTGTATGTAGTAATTATTGTATTACACATTTACCACCAAAATATCACAATGAATTTAAAACACTGACTACAAAACATTTACTACTAAAAGGCAGACTGCGTTGGATAATCCAGAACATTGGATAAGCGAATGCTGGATAAGTGAGATTCTACTGTAATATATACAGTAGAGTCTCACTTATCCAACATAAACGGGCCAGCAGAACGTTGGATAAGCGAATATGTTGGATAATAAGGAGGGATTCAGGAAAAGCCTATTAAACATCAAATTAGGTTATGATTTTACAAATTAAGCACCAAAACATCATGTTACACAACAAATTTGACAGAAAAGGTAGTTCAATATGGAGTAATGCTACGTAGTAATTATTGTATTTACGAATTTAGCACCAAAATATTACGACGTATTGAAAACATTGACTACAAAAAATGCGTTGGATAATCCAGAATGTTGGATAAGTGAGTGTTGGATAAGTGAGACTCTACTGTACCATTATTTCCATATACAACTGGTATGTACATTTACCAATCCTGCATGCTATGGTGTTTTGTTTGGCGGGTGCCGGGCATGCTTCCAAATAAAAACTTTGCTAGGTCTTACTTTCGGGGGAGGCATTATATTGAGCAATTCAGCAAAACCTATACTAGGCCTTATTTTTTGGGGATGTCTTATTTTCGAGGAAACAGGGTATGTAGTAATTACTGTATTTATAAATTTACGACCAAAATATCACAATGAATTTAAAACACTGACTACAAAACATTTACTACTAAAAGGCAGACTGCGTTGGATAATCCAGAACATTGGATAAGCGAATGTTGGATAAGTGAGATTCTACTGTAATATATACCACCATACTTCGCCACAGCAACGCATGGACGGGCACAGCTAGTTAAATGAAGATAAATTGTTCACTTATATTAATACAGCAGCAAGGATAATATATGCAATTTAATTCTCTTTTATGACAGGAGAGGCATCCCTGTTAGTCATTACAATTTTATGGGACTCTCCATAAGACCTCAGTGTCGGTGCCCAGCGCTTTCTCATATTATAGCTTTTGCTACAAGCCTTTTGCCCAACTGGCTGCCACTTTCAAGCTGAAACAGTCGGGTCTGAATTTATGCGCTGCTTCATGTGACATGGAACAATTTACCTCCCCCCATTTAGGAAAGATACTATAACAGTAGCCTGCATTAAGAAGCCAGCACTTGCCAAATGGCAGGTTTCCCCTATTCCATAAATGACAGAAGGGAAATGGGGGATTCTCTTCTTAGGTGTGGCATGTTGGCTTTTAAGAGAGGCGGCTGAACGACTACGTGCCGGAATGATTGTGAGGTGGGAGTGAAGAATACATTAACATCATATGAAACCCAAAGCAATACACAGCGAGGCTGTCACAATCCCAACGCCAGGCTTTTGCCAGATGTTTCACTTTTTCCCTGAGTAAACACCTACTCTACTCATCAAGCGTGACAAGTATTATTTTTGAGCTGTGCACATTCAAGCATTTAATAGAGCGGTAGCTACTTTGTGGAAAGGAGGCTGATTACAAAACCATGTCCCATTCTGTGCAAAATTATTCCTATATAAAAACCAAACGGGAGAGGGGGGAAGTCCCTTTAGTGAGTAAGGTTCTACCGTGTTTCCCCGAAAATAAGACAGTGTCTTATATTAATTTTTGCTCCCAAAGATGTGCTAGGTCTTATTTTCAGGGGATGTCTTATTTTTCCATGAAGAATTCACATTTATTGTTGAACAAAAAAAGAACATTTATTATATACTGTACAGTAGATATCATACAAACCAGCATAACCAGACAAACTGTGAATCCTATCAAGAATGTTTTGTTACTACTATTATTTCCATGTACAACAATTCTATGGTACATATATTTGCCAATCCTGCATACTCTGGTGTTCTGTTTGTTAGGCATGCTTCCAAACAAAAACTTTGCTAGGTCTTATTTTTGGGGGAGGCCTTATATTTAGCAATTCAGCAAAACCACTACTAGGTCTTATTTTCTGAGGATGTCTTATTTTAGGGGAAACAGGGTATCAAGGTTGGCAAACTGTACATGTGATTTTCTTCTCTCTTTGACCCATCTGTGTGCATCAACAATATAACATTCTGCATTTCCACATTAATCCATTGCTGCCATTGCACAAGCAAGGTAAAAGGGGCCGGGCTGTGGCGCAGGCTGGTGAGCAGCTGCTGCAATAAATCACTCATGAGTTCGAGGCCAGCCCGTGGCATGGCGAGCCCCCGTCAATTAAAAATAAAATATAAATTAAAAATGACCTAGCAACCCGAAAGATAGTTGCATCTATCAAGTAGGAAATAAGGTACCACTTATAAAAAGTGGGGAGGCAAGTTTAACTAATTTACAACGTTGGAATGAGGAAGTGCCATCAGAGTGGATGATGAAGCAGCTGCTCCCCCCTGTGGCCAGAATCGAACATCCCCTCAGGAGAAGGTTAAATTGCCTCTGCGTCTGTCTGTCTCTGTCTCGGTTCGATGTGTTTATGGGCATTGAATGATTGCCCTGTATGTTTATAATGTGATCCGCCCTGAGTCCCCTTCCGGGTGAGAAGGGCGGAATATAAATACTGTAAATAAATAAATAAGGTTTCCCCTGACGTTAAGTCCAGTCGTGTCCGACTCTGGGGGTTGGTGCTCATCTCAATTTCTAAGCTGAAGAGCCGGCGTTGTCTGTAGACACCTCCAGGGTCATGTGGCCGGCATGACTGCATGGAACGCTGTTACCTTCCCGCCGGAGTGGTACCTATTGATCTACTCACATTGGCATGTTTTCGAACTGCTAGGTTGGCAGAAGCTGGAGCTAACAGTGGCCGCTCACGACGCTCCCGGGGTTTGAACCTGGGACCTTTCGGTCTGCAAGTTCAGCAGCTCAGTGTTTTAACACACTTTGCCACCACACTTTACAACACCACAAAACCATCCAGCAGCCTGCATGCAGAAGAATGAGGAAGTACTCCATCAAGGACTCGGTGTCACAGTGGATGATGAAGCAGCAGCTGCCCCTGTGGCCGGAATCGAGCATACCCTCATGAAGCCTGAAGCTGGAAAATGTTAAATTGCCTCTGTGTCTCTGTCTGTATGTTGCATGTCTAATGGCATTGAATATTTGCCATATATGTACATTGGTCTGCAAGTTCAGCAGCTCAGTGCTTCAACACACTGCGCCACCGGAGGCTCCTGCACAAGCAAAGCCAACTCCAAATATCCTTGTAACCCAAGAATCCTGTTCAGCTGAATGTGTTTTCATATACAGCTCTGAATCAATCACAATGGTTCCTCTTCATCCTGGAAAGAAGTGACTAGTGGAGTGCCACAGAGTTGGCCCATGAGGTCTCTTCCAACTCTTTTATCTCTGATTCTGTGATTTAGAAAGAGGCATTTAGCTTTCAACATGATCTTCTTCCCTGCTTTAAAAAAAACCCCTCCAAACCCAAAATAAAACATGACAGCCAACAGCTGTCACAGAGCTCAACTAAATGCACACAAAGGTAGAACCACGGGAGTGATATAATAATAATAATAATAATAATAATAATAATAATAATAATAATAATAATAATAATAATACTTTATTTATATACTGCCTTATCTCCCGGATGGGACTCAGGCCGGTTTACAGTCATAAAAGCAACACAAACATTACATAACAACATAATAACACATTATTAAACAAAGTAAAATAATACAATATAACAATAAATAACACATGACCAGATCAAGGGGACGGGAACCATAAACCCAATGTATTAAAATGCATCATTTTAGGCTAGGGAAATCTTGTGCAAAATATTCAGGCCCAGAATTTGATGGCTTGCAAATGCAATTGTTCCGAATCCCGGCATCCACTTTGCAACATCCGCTGTGAACTTGGCTCAGCTTTTTAAGTGAACTCATCTTAATAAACATGTTGCACTGCTGATGAGGATATCTTTGCCTTTGTGCCTGGGAACAACAAAGTATTTGCTAGCGGAAAGAAGTCCAGTGTGACTTCTCCTCCGGTGACTGGTTTTCCTCATTGCTTCTCTCTGAATCTTGAAATGCAAGTATAATTTTACTTCCATCTGTTTTCATAACACCCACGGCTCTTTAGGCTCTCCCATTCCCGATCTTGTAGTATGTCTTTTTGGGGGGAAACTGTTCAAAAAAAATTTTTCTATACAAAATCCCAGAATACTTGTAAAGTATCTACACAAACACAAGATAGTCTATGTACAAAGAAAATATGTCCAAATAACATATAATATTATTAAAGTTCCCCGTACAAAGCTCAATTTGACAGTACCAGCACTATGTAAGTATAATACTATTACAGTAGAGTTCCGGTTAACCGATTTCCGGTTAACTGACACTCCGTATTATCCGATGTCCCCAGGCCCCTTGGGAGGCGCTCATGCACGTTGCTAGGTAGCTAGCTATCTACCTAGCAACGCGCACAGTCACCTCCCAAGAGGCAGGGCGGCGAGCAGAGAAGCACCCGTGCACGTTGCTAGGTAGATAGCAAGCTACCTAGCAACGAGCACAGGCGCTTCGCTAAGCCGAGTGCTCACTGCTCTGCCCCTTGGGAGGCGCCTGTGCGCGTTGCTAGGTAGATAGCAAGCTACCTAGCAATGCGCACAGGCGCTTCCCAAGGGGCAGAGCAGTGAGCACTCAGCTTAGGAAGCACCCCTGAGCGTTGTTAGGTAGCTTGTTATCTACCTAGCAACGCACATGGGCGCCTCCCAAGAGGCGGAGCAGAAGCGCTCCTGCACGTTGCTAGGTAGCTTGCTATCTACCTAACAACGTGCACGAGACACTTCCTTCAGCCGGCTTGCTGGATAATAGGGCCTCCCTATTATCTGTCAGATCCAGTTATTCAACATTCGGCCCGCCCGTTTATGTCGAATAACCGGAACTCTACTGTATATGGGTTACTTTTACTTCTGTTAATACTGCTGGTAAAATACTTGTTACTCTATGTTTTGTTTTAGATAGAAGTTCATTGTTGCTGAATATACCAACTCCTGAAGAAGGGGATTTTCTCCCTGAAACAGGGTACAAAAATACCCGGGACCCCTGTAGACTTGGGACTTTATTTGGACTTTACTTTCGAAGACTTTTTTGAGAGCGGTGCTTCATCATTATTTTTGGAAGATATTTTCATTGACTATGTGTCCCTGAAACCTATATACATTGGAACCAATATCAGACTTGGATAACGTTTGTGTTAGAGCTGTTGCTCCTTTTCATTTTGTCTGGTACTGTCAAATTGAGCTTTGTACAGGGAACTTTAATAATATTATATGTTTGTTCTGTCACGCACTGGGCCTGTGACTGATTGTCTATTATATAGGACGTACGCTTTATGCCCAGCGGGAAGCCAGGGTGCCTAAAGAAAGGTTGTTGAGGAATTTCCCTGAAAAGATGGCCTTTGAGTCTTTAAAGAAATAAACAAAGTCTTTATTGACAAACAAATAATAAATCTTCAAGGAGTCTTGTCCCCACAGGACAGGCGATTGGCTTCAAATAACTGTGAAAACCCTCTTATAACCCCTCCCAGGCTATCTGTTATCTGGGCCTAGCTGGTCTGGGACCCACTGCCAACTCCAAGTGCATCTGGGTGCCGAGTGGACCTACCAGCCAAGGCTTGCAGATGTTTCTGTGCTGTTGTTCTGTATCCTCGGACGGACTTTATCCCTAGTGTTCTTGAAATATGAAGCTTTTTATGGGACGAGCTGGTCTACGTCCTATAACTGAGCTTCATAAGTGAGACTAACTTAAAAATGGTTCCTTCCCTCTCAGAGCCCTGAACAAGGGGCGGAACCAAACTTAATGGTGATTGACAGGTGGCCTGTCCTATGATTGCAAACATTTGCAGCAAGAAAATAAAGTTGAAGTTTCTGGTACAGCTGTACCAGCACAATGTTATTTGGACATATTTTCTTTGTACATAGACTATCTTGTGTTTGTGTTGTCGAAGGCTTTCATGGCCGGGATCACAGGGTTGTTGTATGTCTTTCGGGCTGTGTGGCCATGTTCCAGAAGCATTCTCTCCTGACGTTTCGCCCACATCTATGGCAGGCATCCTCAGAGGTTGTGAGGTATGGAGAAAACTAAGCAAAGAGGTTAATATATATCTGTGGAAAGTCTAGGGTGAGAGAGGTCAGTATGAATGTTGTGTAGTTAATCACTTTAATTAGCATTGAAAAGCTTATCTGCTGTCTTCTTCCTGCCTCTGGGGCATCCTTTGTTTAGAGTCGTTAACTGCCCTTGGCTGATTCATGTCTGGAAATCCTCTGTTTTCAGAGTATTGCTTTTTATTTACTGTTCTGATTTTGGAGTTTTGTAATACTGGTAGCCAGATTTTGTTCATTTTCATGGTTTCTTCCTTTCTGTTGAAGTTGTCCATATGCTTGTGGATTTCAATGGCTTCTCTGTGTAGTCTGACATGATAGTTGTTAGAATGGTCCAGCATTTTTGTGTTCTCAAATAGTATTCTGTGTCCAGGCTGGTTCATCAAATGCTCTGCTATGGCTGATTTCTCTGGTTGAATTAGTCTGCAGTGCCTTTCATGTTCTTTGACTCTTGTTTGGGCGCTGCGTTTGGTGGTCCCTATGTAGACTTGTCCACAGCTGCATGGTATCCGGTAGACTCCTGCAGAAGAGAGAGGATCCCTCTTGTCCTTCGCTGACCGTAGCATTTGTTGGATTTTCTTCATAGGTCTGTAGATAGTTTGTAGGTTGTGCTTCTTCATCAGCTTCCCTATGCGGTCAGTAGTTCCCTTGATGTATGGTAAGGACACCTTTCCTCTGGGTGGATCTTTGTCTTGACTCTCATGGCTTGTTCTTGGCCTTGCAGCTCTTCTGATGTCTGTGGTGGAGTATCCATTGGCCTGTAGAGCCCAGTTTAGGTGGTTGAATTCACCTTGGAGGAGGTGAGGTTCGCAGATTCTTTGTGCACGGTCTGTCAGGGCTTTGATTGTGCTCCTTTTTTGACTTGGGTGATGGTTGGAGTTTTTATGAAGGTATCTATCTGTGTGTGTAGGTTTTCTGTAAACTGTGTGGCCCAATTGTTGATTGGGTTTGCGGATGACCAGAACATCTAGAAATGGCAGTTTTCCTTCCTTTTCTTTTTCCATGGTGAATTGGATGTTTGGGTGGATGCTGTTAAGATGGTCCAGGAACTTGCTGAGTTCTTCCTCTCCATGGCTCCAAATTGTGAAGGTGTCATCTACGTATCTGAACCAAACAGTTGGCTTTTTTGGTGCTGTTTCTAGGGCCTGTTTTTCAAAGTACAGTAGATTCTCACTTATCCAACATAAACGGGCCGGCAGAATGTTGGATAAGCGAATATGTTGGATAATAAGGAGGCATTAAGGAAAAGCCTATTAAACATAAAATTAGGTTATGATTTTACAAATGAAGCACCAAAACATCATGTTAGACAACAAATTTGGCAGAAAAAGTAGTTCAATACGCAGTAATGCTATGTAGTAATTACTGTATTTACGAATTTAGCACCAAAATATCACGATATATTGAAAACATTGACTACAAAAATGCGTTGGATAATCTAGAATGTTGGATAAGCGAGTGTTGGATAAGTGAGACTCTACTGTATTCCATATAGAAATTTGCTACTACTGGGCTGAGAGGGCTCCCCATGGCCACTCCATCCTTCTGTTCATAGAATCCAGTGTCCCACTGAAAGTAGCTAGTGGTGAGGCAATGGTGAAACAGGGCTGTGATGTCTTCTGGGAAGTTTTGTTTGATTAGTGTGAGGGTGTCAGCTACTGGGACTTTGGTAAAAAGGGACACCACATCAAAGCTGATCAGGATGTCCTTGGTGCTTAGATTGATGCCCCAGAGGCAGGAAGAAGACAGCAGATAAGCTTTTCAATGCTAATTAAAGTGATTAACTACACAACATTCATACTGACCTCTCTCACCCTAGACTTTCCACAGATATATATTAACCTCTTTGCTTAGTTTTCTCCATACCTCACAACCTCTGAGGATGCCTGCCATAGATGTGGGCGAAACGTCAGGAGAGAATGCTTCTGGAACATGGCCACACAGCCCGAAAGACATACAACAACCCTATCTTGTGTTTGTGTACATAATTTTTTTTTGCCATGCCTTTCCAGAATACCAGTTTTCATTTAGTCACTTGAAAGTCACTTCACACATGGAGTCAAAGCAAGGTCTTTATTGGGAGGAATCAACATGGATATTTGCTTGCTGCTGGAGGAGGAATCCAAAGGGGTTGGGAAAGAGGGAAAGGTTTCTGTGAAAGTTATTTTGGTCGGCCCTGGAGAACGTGAGACTCAACTCGGCCAGACCACTCAATCATGGCCTTGTCTGCCACGGCCTGCTCTTGTTACCAAATAACATATTCAGCATCCCTACGTGAAAACAGGTTAAAGGATGGGGAAACACATCTAAAAGATAGCTGAAGTATTCTCTTTATTGAAAAGCAGACTAATTTTTTTTTGAGTATGCAAAGTGGTTAAGAGATCACAAGAGCCCACAATCCGTTGTGTTTTTAAACTAAACTTGGAGGCTATATTTAGATTAATATCTCAAACTGCCTATTAGGGCTGTTTTGCAAAACGGGCTCCGGTAATTCGGGCACCACCATCATTTTTTTAAAAAAAATATGTATTTATTGAAATTTCATATACAGTAGAGTCTCACTTATCCAACATAAACGGGCCGGCAGAACGTTGGATATGCGAATATGTTGGATAATAAGGAGAGATTAAGGAAAAGCCTATTAAACATCAAGTTAGATTATGATTTTACAACTTAAGCACCAAAACATCATGTTATACAACAAATTTGACAGAAAAAGTAGTTCATTATACATTAATGCTATGTAGTAATTACTGTATTTACGAATTTAGCACCAAAATATCACAATGCATTGAAAACATTGACTACAAAAATGTGTTGGATAATCCAGAACGTTGGATAAGTGAAATTCTACTGTACCATCAGAAAAGATAAGAAAAATTTAGTATACATCGAAAGTGGGAGAACAATATTTTTATTATAGAAAAGTAGGAAAAGTGAGAAGAAAGAAGAAAAAAATGATAGTCAGAGAAAAGAAATTTTATATCTGCCTGTCCCCTGGGCTGAGTGGGTTGCTAGGAGACCAAGTGGGCAGCAATGGGATAAAAACAATTATTCCTCTCCCTCTAATTAGGACTTAATTTTTCTTTTCTTTTTGTTGTATGAATGTAGAGGCATGGATGAGGGGTTGTGCTGCCAAGTTTAGTGTTTCTGGGATGTGTAGTTTTGTTCTTTTGTCCTAGGCCGAAATTTCAGTACCCTTTTATATATATAGATATATGAATAAACAACTTGGTCCTTAGGAGCAGCACCACAGTATCACTGTTATACAGAGTTTTACCGTATCCTCCTGCAATTGTTCTCCTTCTTGTAACTTTGAGAATAGATGGCTGTGCTTTTGGCCAGTGTTTCACTGAAAACAGAAACAGCATGCATTAGTGATATTAATTTCATTCAGAACGACTTGTGTGGCCTACACTTCCGTGAACTGCCTTTGGGTTGCAAATGATTCTGAAACCACCGGTGCCGAGCGTGCAGTTCCAATGGGCGAAAAGGGCGAAAAGGCAAATGCGACATGCGCAATTGGGAAAGCAGGTGATAATGTAACCTGGCCCTTTTCATTATGTATTTGGGTAAGTTTGAAAAGAAAAATAAGAAAAACAATCCACACCACAGCAGAGGCCAATCCGGCACCTTTTTGTCAATGGATGTTTTGTGCCCTGTATGTTTTTTGGATCCATAACAGCGGCCTGTAAGAAGGTGCGCTCTCCTGGGTGGTCTGTAATCTCTCAGCGTGCCCCGCCATGCTTCGGTACATTATTTAATGAAAATTTAATATTTCTGAAACACTCTTGGTTTATGTGTTGAAAGTCACTTTACATAATGGGGAAGCATTCTTCAGCTGCTGAATGTATTAGAAATGATAGAAATCCAGAAACAATGTTTGGTTTTTATTTTGGAGAGATGGCGAATAGTACATAGAATATCTCCCCCATTCCATAGGTAAGTGTTCTTCATAGCTTAATGCTATTTTTAGTGGATGATAGAGACTGACAGAGTTAAGTTCCCGGTCTCCCCACTCCAGTCACTATTAATACTGTAATTGTGTTGTTGAAAGCTTTCATGGCCAGGATCACAGGGTTGTTGTATGTTTTCCGGGCTGTATGGCCATGTTCCAGAAGTATTCTCTCCTGACGTTTCGCCCACATCTATGGCAGGCATCCTCAGAGGTTGTGAGGTCTGGGTTGCTGTGATTTTTCTGGCTGTATGGCCATGTTCCAGAAGCATTCTCTCCTGACTTTTCACCCACATCTATAGCATGCATCCTTAGAGGTTGTGAGGTATGATTTGCTGTCAGTTTTCCGGGCTGTATGGCCATGTTCCAGAAGTATTCTCTCCTGACTTTTCACCCACATCTATAGCAGGCATCCTTAGAGGTTGTGAGGTATGACTTGCTGTCAGTTTTCCGGGCTGTATGGCCATGTTCCAGAAGCATTCTCTCCTGACTTTTCACCCACATCTATAGCAGGCATCCTTAGAGGTTGTGAGGTATGATTTGCTGTCAGTTTTCCGGGCTGTATGGCCATGTTCCAGAAGCATTCTCTCCTGACTTTTCACCCACATCTATAGCAGGCATCCTTAGAGGTTGTGAGGTATGACTTGCTGTCAGTTTTCCGGGCTGTATGGCCATGTTCCAGAAGCATTCTCTCCTGACTTTTCACTCACATCTATAGCAGGCATCCTTAGAGGTTGTGAGGTATGACTTGCTGTCAGTTTTCCAGGCTGTATGGCCATGTTCCAGAAGTATTCTCTCCTGACGTTTCACCCACATCTATGGCAGGCATCCTCAGAGGTTGTGAGGTCTGGGTTGCTGTGATTTTTCTGGCTGTATAGCCATGTTCCAGAAGCATTCTCTCCTGACTTTTCACCCACATCTATAGCAGGCATCCTTAGAGGTTGTGAGGTATGATTTGCTGTCTGTTTTCCGGACTGTATGGCCATGTTCCAGAAGTATTCTCTCCTGACGTTTCGCCCACATCTATGGCAGTCCTCAGAGGTTGTGAGGATGCCTGCCCATAGATGTGGGTGAAACGTCAGGAGAGAATACTTCTGGAACATATCCATACAGCCCAGAGCTATACATGAAAACATACTCAAAACCGATAGAAATAACCAGTGCACAGTGGGCATAATCAAGCCGAAAGCTAGGCAACGTTATATATGAACAGAATCTTACAGCTTCTATTGAATGGAGAAGAGCAATGGTTTCAAACTACAGGAAAGGAGATTCCACCTGAACATTAGGAAGACCTTCCTAATTGTGAGAGCTGTTCAGCAGTGGAACTCTCTGCTGCAGAGTGTGGTGGAGGCTGGAAGCTTTGAAACAGAGGCTGGATGCCCATCTACTGGGGATTTTTGAATGCGATTTTTTGCTTCTTGGCAGGGGGTTGGCTCTTGTTTCTACAACAGGCATGGGCAAACTTTGGCCCTCCGGGTGTTTTGGACTTCAACTCCCACAATTCCTAACAGCCTCAGGCCCTTTCCTTTTCCCCGTCAGCCGCTTAAGCGGCTGACGGGGAAAAGGAAGGGGCCTGAGGCTGTTAGGAATTGTGGGAGTTGAAGTCCAAAACACCTGGAAGGCCGAAGTTTGCCCATGCCTGTTGTCCAGTGCCTGCCTTAGCTTTTGCTCTGTTTTCTTTCTCGTCCTTGTCCTGTCCTCTGCCCCGTCCTCCATCCTCACTTTCTTCTCGTGATATTTCAATCTTGCCATCTGCTTAAGAAATGAACATTCTTGAACGTGGCCAGTTCTGCATTAACCTTCACAGATCGAAATGAAACATCCTGCATTCATGGTTTTCATTTAAATCTAATTCCTCTGCCGACTCCAAATGAGAGGGAAGCAAAACTATAGAAACAGCTGTGGAAACTTTTTTTTTTCTGGGTGATTCCCGGATTTACGTTTTGCGAAATATTTATGAAGCCCCATAACCGACACTAATGCATTGGGGATAATTTTCCTTTCTACATCAAGCCTTATGCCCAGTGGTTGTGGTTATCGTTGTTGTTCTGGAGCTTTTCTCAAAGCTAAAAAAAATCTAGCTTTTGGTATCGTTTTAGTGATAGTATGCACAGCCCCCAGTGACACAGCGTGTTAAACCACTCAGCTGCTGAACTTGCAGACCGAAAGGTCGCAGGTTCGGATCCGGGGAGCTGAGTGAGCGCCCGCTGTTAGCTCCAGCTTCTGCCAACCTAGCAGTTCGAAAACATACCAATGTGAGTAGATCAATAGGTACCGCTCCAGCGCTCCATGCAGTCATGCCGGCCACATGACCTTGGAGGTGTCTACGGACAACGCCGGCTTTTTGGCTTAGAAATTGAGATGAGTACCAACCCCCAGAATTGGACACGACTGGACTTAACGTCAGCAGAAACCTTTACCTTTTTATGTACAGCGGAGCTATATTTGTGTGGATCTAGTTGTATATAATAAAACTGATGAGCAATGACTATACTACTAAAATACTACTCTTGTTCAGATATTTCAACAATGCAAATACATTGCGTGCTTTCAGACACCGTTTCACAAAAATCTCTAATTTACTTCCCCATTACGTATTGGAAGTAATAATAATAGTAATAGTAGTAGTAAGTGTATTACAATCAACAGATCAGATAAAAGAAGTAGAACCAAACAAATAACCAGCTGCAATAAATCACTACTGACCGAAAGGTCATGAGTTCGAAGCCTGGGTCGGGTTAAGCCCCTGACCATTAAATAGCCCGGCTTGCTGTTGACCTATGCAGCCCCGAAAGACAGTTGCATCTGTCAAGTAGGGAAATTTAGGCATGCTTTATGCAGGAGGCTAATTTAACTAATTTACAACATCATAAAACTGCCAGCAAAACACGAGGAAAGGAATGAGGAAGTACAGCCACTAGTGGACAGTGAAGCAACAGCTCCCCCTGTGGCTGGAATCGTGAAGCTGGAAAAAAAATGTTAAATGCCTCTGTGTCTGTCTATATATGTTGTTTGTCTGTTGGCATTGAATGTTTGCCATATATGTGTTCATTGTGATCCGCCCTGAGTCCCCTTCGGAGTGAGAAGGGCGGAATATAAATACTGTAAATAAATAAATAAGTAACCAGATTATATAAAATGATAATTATTAAATACAGTAGAGTCTCACTTATCAAAGATTCGCTTATCCAAGGTTCTGGATTATCCAAACCATTTTTGTAGTCAATGTTTTCAATATATCGTGATATTTTGGTGCTAAATTCGTAAATACAGTAATTACAACATAACATTACTGCATATTTAACTACTTTTTCTGTCAAATTTGTTGTATACATGATGTTTTGGTGCTTAATTTGTAAAATCATAACCTAATTTGATGTTTAATAGGCTTTTCCTTAATCCCTCCTTATTATCCAAGATACTCGCTTATCCAAGCTTCTGCCGGCCTGTTTAGCTTGGATAAGTGAGACTCTACTGTACAGGTAAAAATTCTCTTAAGTTTATGATATTTTTTTTGCCAGCAAGTTAGTGCTACGGTACAAAAGTTGGCCACTTTAATAGTTACCATTGGATTACATATCAAAGTTTATGGATTCCATCAAAAATATTTATTGTTTTTGTGGGAGTTTGCTATGAACATTGCAAGATTTTGGTCACATCTTACAGTTACACTGTTATGGTTCTTTTAAATATCTTTATACAGTCCCCTTTTCATACTGCCAGTAGGCAAAATATGTGTGTTTGCAAAATATATATATTAAAAAATCACTCATATAATGATTCCTGAATATGCCTTAAAAGCTTGCAGATGTTTTCCCAATCTGCTTGTAATATCCATGGTTGATCCCTTTGCTCAATAAATATCCAAAAATATGGGGTAGATTAACATGAACAAGTGCCTAAAGGATGAAAAATCTCAAGTCCCTTCTGACCAGCCGGTTGGGAGTGTAAAGCTGAATGAGGCAATTCATAAAGAGAATCAATTGGCCGACACCCTTCAGCGTTCTTCTTGAAACTGAGCATCCTTAATAAACAATTACACACGTCCTATTTTAAAGTCATGACAAATTTTGTTCTTGGTAACTGTTTCTCCAAAGAGTGGTTTTAGTGTCTCTCCCCATTGTGTTGCTTCCATTTTCTCGGGCCTTTGGATGAATTGAACACTCTGCTTTCTCCTCTCACAATTACACCCTCATTTTGCTAACCTCTGTGATTTATGTCTCTCTTCCCCATTAAATTGGGTCTAAAGTAGCCCAATAAGTAGATAATTGTCTAATTCAAAGCTCTTTCAAATGCCAAAAGTTGACACTATAATAATTTACATGGCAAGAAATTTAGAACTTGATTGTGAAAAAGAAGCTACTTGTTAGGGATTCTGGCCATTTAACTGCAGTTTCAAGGAAAAGTCTCATTGGCTTCAAATAGTACTTTATTTTGGTTACTGTGAGTTTTCCGGGCTGTATGGCCATGTTCCAGAAGCATTCTCTCCTGACGTTTCGCCTGCATCTATGGCAGGCATCCTCAGAGGTTGTGAGGTCTGTTGGAACCTAGGCAAGTGGGGTTTATATTTTTGTGGAAAAATGTCCAGGGTGGGAGAAAGAACTCTTGTCACCAGGATTATTTATTTATTCATTTATTTACTACATTTATATCCCGCTCTTCTCACCCCGAAGGGGACTCAGAGTGGCTTACAAATCAAATGTACATACAATATATTATTAGCATAGCATAATAGTAATTATTATAATAGTAATTATAGTACTATTAATTAAATTACTATATTGTACTATATCATTATATGGTAATATTATTAGTACAGTAGAGTCTCACTTATTCAAGCCTCTGGATTATCCAAGCCATTTTTGTAGTCAATGTTTTCAATATATCGTGATATTTTGGTGCTAAATTCGTAAATACAGTAATTACAACATAACATGACTGCGTATTGAACTACTTTTTCTGTCAAATTTGTTGTCTAACATGATGTTTTGGAGCTTAATTTGTAAAATCATAACCTAATTTGATGTTTAATAGGCTTTTCCTTAATCCCTTCTTATTATCCAAGATATTCGCTTATCCAAGGTTCTGCCGGCCCGTTTAGCTTGGATAAGTGAGACTCTACTGTAGTACTTTATTTTGGTTGCTGTGAGTTTTCCGGGCTGTATGGCCATGTTCCAGAAGCATTCTCTTCTGACGTTTCGCCCACATCTATGGCAGGCATCCTCAGAGGTTGTGAGGTCTGTCGGAAACTAGGCAAGTGGGATTTATATTTCTGTGGAAAAATGTGCAGGGTGGGAGAAAGAACTCTTGTCTGTTTGGGGGCAAGTGTGAATGTTGCAATAGATCACCAGGATTATTTATTTATTCATTTATTTTCTACATTTATATCCCGCTCTTCTCACCCCGAAGGGGACTCAGAGCGGCTTACAAATCAAATGTACATACAATATATTATTAGCATAGCACAATATCAGCATTAAATTACTATATTGTACTATATCATTATATGGTAATATTATTAGTACGTAATATTAGATTTAATATATAATATAGAATTAATATTATTATATTATATTATTAGTATAATATTGTATTATTAATGGCCTTCTAACTTCAAAGCCTGGCTGCTTCCCACCTTGTTAGGAGGTGCTAGCTGGCCCTGATTGTTTAATGTCTGGAAAGAACCAAGGCAGGAAGCAGCCAGGCTTTGAAGCTGCAAGGATTTTCAATGCTAATCAAGGTGGCCAATTGCAACATTCACACTTGCCTCCAATAGGCAAGAGTTCTTTCTGAAGGTTTCTCTATGGTCTGGTCTTCCAGATGTTGTTGGGCTACAACTCATCATACCCAGCATGATGAATGGAGATGAGAGCTGCAGTCCAAAAACATCTGCATTGTATTGAACTATTGAACTACTTTTTCTGTCAAATGTGTTGTATAGCATGATGTTTTGGTGCTTAATTTGTAAAACCATAACCTAATTTGATGTTTAATAGGCTTTTCCTTAATCCCACCTTATTATCCAAGATATTCGCTTATCCAAGGTTCTGTCTGCCCGTTTAGCTTGGATAAATGAGACTCTACTGTATATCAACTGTAGTTTCTTGGATAGGGTTATCATGATTTTCTATGGGCAAGAAAATCAAGAGTGGTAGATGGCATATGTCTTGTATCTCAAAAGCCAGAGCTCATAGGTGGAAATGGGTGGCATTTTTTGGAATCAGTAAGCCAAATATACCCAGAAACAGGTCTAACATTTGAGGTACCAAAATGTGCATTGCCTTGTGTAATAATGCCCCGCTTCATTCCACTTTAGCTAACTCCTTGACCTGCCAAACTCTGCCTGGCCTTTCTTTGGTGTTCACTTTCAGTTTGGGAGGAAGAAGTATGATTTGGATAAAAATGTTCAATGTTGTCTCTCCCTCGTAGAGAACTTTGGAGCCAGTTGAGAGATAGCAGGCCTAGTTTCAAAGGAGACGACTGCTGTGCCTGATCCCCTGAGCTTTTATGAGATTTGTGGCTGCTTCAGATAAATGACGCTCCTCCGATAAGATCTACATCAATTACAGGAACATAAGCAATGTGTTAGATGCATCTGCAGGGCTTTTTCATTATCTAACGCTTGCTAGGTTGCATACCACAAAGGACAGCACCCCCGTCTCCCTCTGTGAGCAAAGATTGCCTAAGACAGTGATGGCCAACCTATGACACGCGTGTCAGCACTGACATGCCTAGCCATTTTTGCTGACATGCTGCCGCATGCAGATTGATTGGATGACTATGTCTTTTGTGGCCAAACAGCGTCCCAAATAACCAAACCAAAACTAAAGTCTACCAAAAACTGATTCATAACCCTAATGTTGGAGAGTGGTCCATGGTCAAAGTGGTTCCTGGTCTTAGTTGTCACACCTCAGGTTAGCTTTACCTTGCTAAAGACACCAAGCCACACACAGGAAGTAGTCTTTTGTAGTTTATTTAGAAAATAGGCAAAAGATAGTTCATAAAAAGGTAAAAGTTCAGTTCCAAAAGATAGGTACAAAACAAGGCTGTAAGCAATAAGTCCATAGAAACATAGGGCATGAAACAAGGTCTTTTTCATAGAAGCCAAAAGTCCCAGCAACCAGAATATATTCACATGAGAATCCAGGAAAGCAAACTTGGTACAGGAAAGCAGACTTGCTTCTTGATCAAGCAATGACGTTGCTTTGACAGAGATCTCCCTTTCAGCAGACTGTTTTATAAGTACTGTATGACATAAAGGCATTCCTTTGTCCTTTGACCTCCCGTTTATTAGCTATTCAAAGACTTCTACACAATCCTCTAAATTCCAGTCTCGAAGCCCGATCGAGAGACGCAGCCTCAGAGTCAAGGCCATTGAGCTTGTTAGTGTTATCAGGTGGAGGCAAAGAGCTTTCTGCTTTTTGCACCTGAAATCTGTCATCAGAAACAACATCATCATTACTTCCCACGGGAACAACTCCCTGCTCTTCATTTCCCACAGCAGGAACACTCTGCACCTGTGTGATGTCTCAGGCACCTTTGGCCCCTGATCTCGCAGCCATTGCTGATCAAACTGACGAGGATTTGGGTTTTTTCCCACCTCAGCAAGATTCAATCCCTTTCCAGATGTCTCCTGTTGACATTGAGCCAATTAGGAATGCCCTTGAAATGTTGCCGGCTCTTCCCGGATCTCCGGAGAGTTTAGAATTTGATAGAAGGGCTACTTTCCAAACAGATCGCTCTTGAAGACAAAGTTTAAGGAGAAGCGTGAGATTAGCAGAGCGAGGAGATTGTGGCTAAGCCAGTTCTCTTGGGAAGAATTGGGGAGGCAGGCATCTGGTGCCTCGTTGTTAGCAAGCTCATTTCTCTTGGGAAGATTTGGGGAGTCACGCACCTGCTTTGGGGGAGCACTTGGACTTCAATAAAAGTTCTGCGCAGAGAATCTCTGTTGCGGTGTCAACTGAACTTCTGATGGAAGAATACATCGTCTCTTGATCCTGAGCTTCCAAGCAGCCTGCTGGCGCGCTTACTCTCGAGTAGACTGGGCGTTGTGTCTCGTCCCTTGCCAAGTTTGGATTGCATTTCAGATCCATCACGAACAGTCTTAGCCTTGCCTTGAAACCTTGTTTTGGACTATTACTTCAAGTACTTTCCTGAGGAACTTTGCTCCTTTCCCCCTCAAACTTCCAATAAGTTTGAGTGTGTTTCGGTTATTGGATTTTGGACTTTGGACTCTAATATTGGACATAAAACTTTCATTCTTTGGACTAATTCTGATCTTTTCTAAAAGGTCAACTGCTTGACTATCTATTCTGCTTATTTTTGTTTGAAACTTTTATTGCTTTAATAAAGATATTAGATTGTTTATTGGCTTCTGTGTTGGTTCCCAGTGTTCGCGCTGCCTAGGAGTGTTACAACCTGGACCCTATAATTCCCAGCATCAGAGTCACCTTCAAATTTATCCTGAATCTGTTGAATTGTGCACATATAACCCAGAAACCTCATCAGAATCATACAAAGGCACATCAGAGTCACGCAAAGGCTGAGCCACAACAGTGGTCTCTGATCAAGTGGTCCCAAGTTAAGTGGTCCCTGGTCAGAAAAAGGTTGGAAACCACTTTCTAAAGGAAGCCATGATTTCTAACCCGATACAGTTTTAGGAGAGCACGAACAAAACATGGTATTTCTGATCTTTTTAATCGATCTGAATTTACCCATTTGTTTAAGAAGGATACCAAAATAACTTTCATTGTCATGGCCTAAATAATATAAAGAATTACTTTTACTCTCCTTTGTGCTTACATTTGGACAAACCAGACTGTGTTTTTTTTTTTTTTTGAGATAGTGGAGCCAGAGTACAAAATCCAAAGTGATAATATGATTTTAGAAAAAGATGTTTCTAGAAACACTCGTGGTCTATGTCAGTCCTGTCCTCCTGACTGTGGTGTTGATATTGGCAGGCAGTCGGCTGCGATCGGCAACTTGGGAGCCATGCCAAGGAAGACAACTGTGGTGTCTGTGCAGGAGATGGTTCAACGTGCAGGTTGGTGCGAGGGCAAACTAAGATGCATTTCTCCGCAGAAAAAAGTAAGGAAATGCTTATCATTTACCCTTTGTTTTTATTTTCTACTGTGTTTCTGTGAACAAGGCTGTGTAATAGACTACGTCATGGTTTAATTTTATATGGATTTGCTTGCAGTTGAGCTATTAAAGTTTCAGCTCAATTGTGAAAGGGTACTCATCTAGAGGAGAACTACATAGGAATTCAAGGCATGCATTTGAGATCGAAATTTAATTTAACGTATCAAAAATAGCCATCGGGCTAGACAGTTTAATTCTCAGGACATGTGGATATATATATATATATATATATATATATATATATATATATATATATATATGTCTGTGTTTGATTGTGTAAGAATTATATACACACACACACATTGTAATTTTAGAATTCCATCATGAAATAATAAAACATGTGTTGTCGAAGGCTTTCATGGCCGGGATCACAGTGTTGTATGTTTTCCGGGCTGTATGGCCATGTTCTAGAAGCATTCTCTCCTGACGTTTTGCCTACATCTATGGCAGGCATCCTCAGAGGTTGTGAGGATGCCTACCATAGATGTGGGCGAAACGTCAGGAGAGAATATTTCTGGAACATGGCCATACAGCCCGGAAAACATACAACAACCCCAATAAAACATGGCTTAAGATACTCCTGTTTACAGTGTAATGTATGATTGGACGATAAGAGTAAAGAATAATAAAATTACAAAGTTGGAAGAGACCATAAGGACCATCCAGTCCAACCCCCTTCCATACAGAGACACATAGTCAAAGCAATCCTGAAATAAGGCCATCAAGCCTCTGATTAAACATCTCTAAAAGACATTCTTTCTCGTGTTTAGGTGGAATCTCTTTTCTGTAATTTGAATCCATTGCACAGCAGAACACAAGTTGTTTACATCTTCAATATTGCATCCTAACTTCCAAACTGCATCAAATGGTCAATGTAGATTGGGCTTCAGTTTCACCTAATAATAATAATAATAATAATAATAATAATAATAATAATAATAATAATAATAATACCCTACTGGGATCTGCACACATCATCAGAAAATACATCACACAGTCCTAGACACTTGGGAAGTGTTCGACTTGTGGTTTTGCGAAACGAAATCCAGCATATCTATCTTGTTTGCTGTGCCATACAACGTCGTTGTGTTGATAATAATAATAATAATAATTTATATTATTGCTATCATTATTTTATTATGACACAGCAAACAAGATATATATGCTGGATTTCATATCACAACATTTATTATTATTATTATTATTATTATTATTATTATTATTATTATTATTAGCGACATTTATATCCCACCCTTCTCACCCCGAAGGGGACTCAGGGCGGTTTGCAAGTATATATACATACAATATATTATATTATATGACTATATTGCAATATTATTAGTAATATTGCATGTAATATAAATATACAATTATAATAGTGAATTATAATTATTATTACATTGTATTACATCATAATATTATTAATATTACATGTATATACAATATATTATAATATTAGTATAGTATAATATTATTATATATTATTATATCATTAAATTGATACAGGAGACATGGTGGAAAGATGTCTTCCTGGCCCCGTCTTCTTCATTCTGGTCCAGAATGGCAGTTAGACCCCGAAGAGACTAAAGGAAAGCAAACTACAGTAGAGTCTCACTTATCCAACACTCGTTTATCCAACGTTCTGGATTATCCAACACATTTTTGTAGTCCACGTTTTCAATAAATCATGATATTTTGGTGCTAAATTCGTAAATACAATAATTACTACATAGCATTATTTTGCATTGAACTACTTTTTCTGTCGAATTTGTTGTATGACATGATGTTTTGGTGCTTAATTTGTAAAACCATAACCTAATTTGATGTTTAGTAGGCTTTTCCTTAATCCCTCCTTGTTATCCGACATATTCGCTTATCCAACGTTCTGCCGGCCCGTTTATGTTGGATAAGTGAGACTCTACTGTATACTCAAAAGTTACATTGCATATTTTTTTCTAAATAACTACAGCTGATATGTTTAACAACAACAGTCATAGGGTTGTTGTGTGCTTTCTGGGCTCTATGGCCATGTTCCAGAAGTATTCTCTCCTGACGTTTCTCCCACATCTATGACAGGCATCCACAGAGGTTGTGAGGTATACCTCTGAGGATGTCTGCTATAGATGTGGGTGAAACGTCAGGAGAGAATGCTTCTGGAACATGGCTATACAGCCTGGAAAACACACAACAACCCTGTGATTCCGGCCATGAAAGCCTTCAACAACACATTGAACAACAGTCATATTTTTCTACATAACAATTCATAAGATTGCTCTTGCATATAAAAGTATCTGGTAAATCATTTCAGTAATTGATTGTCAGTCTAGTTTCAGTCTTTGTGGACTGGGTGAGGAGAAACAAACTGAAATTGAATCCAGACAAGACGGAGGTCCTTCTGGTCAGTTGTAAGGCAGATCAGGGTATAGGGTGGCATCCTGTGCTGGATAGGGTCACACTTCCCCTGAAAACACAAGTCTGCAATCTGGGAGTTTTCCTGGAGTCCCAGGTGTTTGCGGTGGCAAGGAGGCCTTTGTACCATTAAAACTTGTGCGACAGCTGTGACTGACTGTACCTTGAGAAGCCAGACTTGGCCATGGTGGTCCATGCCTTGGTTACATCCCATTTAGACTACTGTAATGGGCTCTATGTGGGGCTGCCCCTGAAAAGTGTCTGGAAACTTAAATAAGTTCAGAGATCAATAGCCAGGTCATTGACAGGGAGCGTACCCAGGGATCTATATAACATTCTTCCTGAGCATCTTCAATTTAGCATTTGAGTTTAATGGAAAGCACGTGATATACTTCAGTCATATAGGATTGATGGGCCTTACTAAAAACCAGGAGACAGAGATTCATATACTGATATAAGGTTGGAGGCTATTGGGGATTCCTGTGATATGAAAGCAGCTGGAGTTTGGCTTTAGAGAGGGGAGTTCGGCTTCTCCTTTTTGTCTAAGTTTTTGGTTATTTTATGACCTGAATTGTTGCCAGCAATTGGGGCTTCAGACAGAGTTGTGAGAAACAGTTGGCCTTATTGAGGACCTGATCCCCTTGAATCTCTATGTGAAATGGCCCATTGGAGACTCCCATCCGTCTTGATCTCCTCTGAATCAAAGCCCTAGTTGCATGGTTTTCTCATCGTTCTATTTAATAGAGTTTTTGAGACGTAATCTTGCCCTACGTCTTTCATTTTATTCTTTGAATGTCAAAATGTGACTCTATAATGCACATAAGCATTGCTGTCATATTTTAAAATAGTGTTGTGTCACAGACTTGTTGTTTTGTTTTTTTCCACAGTCCTCCTTTTCAATAGCATATGGAAGTTATTTAATAAAATCATCCCTAGAGTAAAACAAATGGGAAAATGCGATTCCTTTTTGTGATACCACCTCACTAGAGGTACATAAAATATTTTCAGCTTTTCGGACTGTCTTGCCAAGCAAGTCTGCAGTTTCATGGAGAAGGACGTCTGGCGAGAGATGGCTTGCACTTCACAGCGGTTGATTTGAATCATCCAGGGGAAGGAGAGAATATTTTAGAGAAGGAAAGAAACCAAGGGCTGGGATAAGAACATAAATGATGCATGGGAAACTGGGGGGTGATATAGCATGGAATATAGAAGAAACAGTAAGAAAGTATGTGGCGGGAGTAACCCATAGTTGCACATGTTTTTATACTAATGTATTTGGGAAATAAATAAGATGAACTTGAACTTTTAACACACAACTCTTAACACAAATATAATTTAATTAGTGAAATGAGACAAATGACTAGAGTGTAATAACTGGAGTGTATTCTTCCTTTATATTGTACTTTCTTTGCCCGGCCACGCATTGCTGTGGCTTTTCGGAATGTTTTGTTCGCCAAGTGGAATAGCAGTGAATAGCTTTGGAGGTTGAAAACCTGGCCGTTTTCTTCATATGGGAATCCTTGTTTGGTGAGGTGGAATATAATGAGTAGTCTCGGTGTGGGAGATATGAATGCTGTTATTAGTCACCTTGATTAGCATTTAATGGCGGACTGCTTCCTGGGTGGGGTAATCATTTGTTGGGAAGTGTTAGGTGGCCCTAATTGTTTCCTGCCTGCGCAGATGGTTTGTTGCCGTTTTTGGGGGTTTTTAGCCCCCTTTTAGGATCCTGATGTGTTTTTTTTGTTGTATGAACCTTGAGGCAAGGCTTTTGCGTCCTCTTGTCAAGTTTGGTGGTTCTGGGGCATATAGTTGTGTTGTTATAGTCACTGCACAAACAACTTTGCCCTTTTATATATATAGATTTATGTATCCCCCTGTTTTATGTATGCATATTTGCAAACAGATCCATGAGTGTGGTCATGCTATTCCTGTCTTCTTTTCACCAAATTGAACATTTCCAGCACCGTCACTCTTTCCTCATGTGTTTTGTTCTCCATATTAAGGTGGCTTTGCAATGTGTTACCACGAATCAGCACCATATTACAGTAGAGTCTCACTTATCCAACATAAACGGGCCAGCAGAATGTTGGATAAGCGAATATGTTGGATAATAAGGAGGCATTAAGGAAAAGCCTATTAAACATCAAATTAGGTTATGATTTTACAAATGAAGCACCAAAACATCATGTTAGACAACAAATTTGGCAGAAAAAGTAGTTCAGTACGCAGTAATGCTATGTAGTAATTACTGTATTTATGAATTTAGCACCAAAATATTATGATATATTGAAAACATTGACTACAAGAATGCCTTGGATAATCCAGAACGTTGGATAAGCGAGTGTTGGATAAGTGAGACTCTACTGTATGTGTAACTTCCATGGGGCTGATCCATTCCTACACTGACCTAAATGGTCAATGTAGATGTTCCTCCTGTTAACATTTCAAGTGTTTGTTTATCATTTTAAAATGAAATTTGAAATCATATTTTTCTTTGTATTGTATCATGATTATATTTCTGTTGCAGTAAACTACTTGAAAGCTTTTAGGGGTCCTGATTAATGGTATATAAATTTTACTTAAGCAAAGAATATCTGCTGTTTGGAAAGGGGTCTATGTTGCTATGTACGTGCAGGTTTCAGCTTATAAGTCATTTTTAGAAAGGGAATATTGAGCATTTATATCAAATTGCAAGTCTTTCAGGTCCTCCTCCCATCTCCTGCTTCTTCATTTGCAATCCCCTAGTCCTCAGTGGTTTAGAATTTAGTGTTTGCTAGTGGATTTGTTAGCATTTATTAAAGCCGTGACCTGATGCAGGAAATGAAGTGTGGCCAAAATCCAGCAAAATAGCTGCAGAGTGCATTGATAAAGGCAATTCTAAGCAGATCAAATTTGTAAGCCTTTTAGTAGGAAATAAAATTGGGACATTGGGACAACAAGACATAAATTGCATATCTAATATGCTACACTAGTTAATATAATATAATTGCCCATTACATGGACAAATTTACAAGTTCGTATGTAGCTTAAGGGTGGCACAGTGGGTAAAACCGACTGAATTGTACTTGGTGGTTGATTGATTTACTGCTGTATTAACTCTTGTTTTATTGTCTTACTGTGTTTTATTATTTTTTGTATATTGTTCAATGTTTTTATGCTGTTTTTGTAAATTGTGCTAGTTGGGCCTTGCCCTATGTGAGCCTCCCCGAGTCCCCGTGGGGAGATGGTGGCGGGGTATAAATAAAGTTTTATTATTATTATTGTTAAAACCGCTGAGCTGCAGAACTTGCTGACCGAAAGGTTGGCGGCTCGAATCTGCAGAGTGGGGTGAGCTCCAGTCGTTAGCTCCAGCTTCTGGCAACCTAGCAGTTCGAAAACATGCAAATGTGAGTAGATCAATAGGTGCCTCTCCGGCGGGAAGGTAACGACGCTCCATGCAGTCATGCCAGCCACATGACCTAGGAGGCGTTTACGGATAACGCCGGCTCTTTGGCTTAGAAATGGAGATGATCACCACCCCCCAGAGTCGGACTCGACTGGACTTAATGTCAAGGGGAAATCTTTACCTTTACTATGTAGCTTACTCCAGGCCTGGAGTAGCATGTTTGTGTGTGCCTCTGTAATATTTTCACTGTTAAAAGCCAAATTTAGATATGAAATATGATTATTCCCTTGTAAGATATACTTTCTGAAATTGTGCTTTTAATTTTCCTAGGGGAGGAAACTGTAATTGCAGTTCCATACGGAAGCCGCAGTGCAAGAATTACCGTGAAGGGGCCAGCACACCTTGGTATGAACACCTCTATGTATTATTAATAGGTTGGGACTGGAGCAAAAACACTGAACACATCCAAGACTTGGTGAAAGTAGATACACTCAAAGATCCAATTTCTTTTTGAATATGTGATTGTCAAGAGCTAAATTTAAGAGCTTGGAATTAATTCTTACAGGTGAAAACCGGGATACATATGGCAAGACAACATCAGAGTAGTAGTGGCAAATAGTCACTGTTGAATGTTTTAGGTTGAATGATTTTATGTTGAAAGTTTTTATGTTGACTGTTTTTATATTGTGGAATGATATTTTAAATTGTAAGTCACTCAGAGCACTCTGGTGGAGAGCGACTAATTAAGAAGTGAAGTGAAGTGATAATGGGTTAAACCCTTGTGCCGGCTAAACTGCTGACCTGAAGGTTGGGTTGCTGATCTGAAGGTTGGCAATTTGAATCCTTGAAAGAAGGTGAGCTCCCATCTGTCAGCTCTAGCTTGCGGGAACATGAGAGAAGCCTCCCAGCAGGATGGTAACACATCCAGGCATTCCCTGGGCAACGACTCTGTAGATGGCCAATTCTCTCACACCAGAAGCAACTTGCAGTATGTTCTCAAGTTGCTTCTGATATGATAAAAAAGACACGAGAGTATGATTAAGAAGACAAAAGTCATTAATGAGTAAGAACAAATAAAGTCAGAGAGGCTGCATCACTTTGCTTTTGCCTGATCCTACTGGAAAGGACAATATTATGTCCCCTTCTTTCCTTTCTCTGTGCTGAATTGAGTAGAAATTAGCTTTGCACTTTGGACAAGTTTTCTAGCAACCAAAGTAAGCTGAGGGCAAAGAGGGAACATGGGAGGAAGAGAGAAAAACCTGGACATTTTAAAAGTAGCTGAAAAAATGGGACAACAATGATTAATTGGGACTATTCTTGCCCAAAAAAATGGTAACAGTCAAAGGGCATGATTCATTTCTTAACCCTGATTTGTTAAAATGTGTTAAAATATATTATTTAAATCCTTATATGACTACAACATTCATGCATGGATTCGCTGTTAGTAAAGCTGGCCCTTCATTTCCCATGGATTCTGCACCCGTCTGGTCAACCTTCCATGTCTTGACCATTCATTATATTTTTGAAAATCTGAAAAAACAAGCCTTGGTTTTTTACATCTATATATATAAAAGGGTAATGAAATTTTGGCCTAGGACAAAACAACAAAACTACACATCCCAGAAACACTAAACTTGGCAGCACAACCCCTCATCCATGCCTCTACGTTCATACAACAAAAAGAAAAGAAAAATTAAGTCCTAATTAGAGGGAGAGGAATAATTGTTTTTATCCCATTGCTGCCAGTTAGAAGGCTAAGCTCCGCCCACTTGGTCTCCTAGCAACCCACTCAGCCCAGGGGACAGGCAGAGTTAGGCCTCACTTAGGCCTCTTCCACAGATTATAAGATTTCAACTGGATTATATGGCAGTGTAGACTCAAGGCCCTTCCACACAGCTATATAACCCATTTATAATCTTATATTATCTGCTTTGAACTGGATTATCTTTACTCCACACTGCCATATAATCCACTTCAGTGTGCATTTTATACAGCTGTGTAGAAGGGGCCTCATATAATCCAGTTCTAAGCAGATAATGTAAGATTATAAATATTATATGTAATAATTACTGTGATATAATAATACAGAACAATATAATCTCTAAAATCAGGACAGTAAATAAAGAACAACACTCTGAAAGCATAAGCCACAGCAACGCGTGGCCGGGCAAAGCTAGTTTTATATAAGGGATGCTATTTTATGATGCCACTGTGTATAATGGGACTTGAGTATCCATGGATTTTGGTATCCACTCGGAACCATGGAACAAGCACATACCAAGGTCCTAGTGAATTTAATGTTATTTTAATGTACAGTAGAGTCTCACTTATCCAACATAAACGGGCCGGCAGAACGTTGGATAAGCGAATATGTCGGATAACAAGGAGGGATTAAGGAAAAGCCTACTAAACATCAAATTAGGTTATAGTTTTACAAATTAAGCACCAAAACATCATGTCATACAACAAATTCGACAGAAAAAGTAGTTCAATGCAAAATAATGCTATGTAGTAATTATTGTATTTACGAATTTAGCACCAAAATATCATGATTTATTGAAAACGTGGACTACAAAAATGTGTTGGATAATCCAGAACGTTGGATAAACGAGTGTTGGATAAGTGAGACTCTACTGTATTAACTGGAAAACTGTAAAATCAAAAGAAAATCCAAACAATCCCAACCCCTATTATTTCTCCCTCCCCTGATCAGGAATAAATACTGCAGAAAGGAAAAGCAAGAGAAAAGGAAAGTAACATTTCCAAATGCTCAATATTTGTGAACAATCAGATGAAGGAAGTCGATTCTGCTCACTTTTCCTTCGCTTGCCATTTGAAATGTGTGCAGGGTTGAAGTGAGCAAAGGGAAGGGTGTCGAAATACATTACAGCTTTCCCAAAAGTTGTTTCGTTAAGGGTTTCAGAATCCAAAATAAGCCAGTCTGAAAATAATCCCCCTGCTGTAGAAGCAACAAAACCAGAAGCTAATATTTTTACAAGTGGCTAATGCTAGATAACCAAGTTCATGAACTTAACAATAGAACCTAGCTGGAAGGAAACAGAAAAAGAGGTTAAATGTCTGACTACTGTTTATAGAAAACATGTGGTTTGTAGTTTGAGGACAGACAAATAGGTGTGTTTTCAAATATGAGAGTCATATTCCCTGTCAGAGAATTACCTACACAGTGCAGGGGTTGGCAAATTCCCAGCTTGATGGAAGTGCGTTGCCTGGTGACAGGACTATCCCCAAGTTCACCAACAGCTGAATATATCTATATATATAAAAGGGTAATGAAATTTTGCCCTAGGACAAAACAACAAAACTACACATCCCAGAAACACTCAACTTGGCAGCACAACCCCTCATCCATGCCTCTACGTTCATACAACAAAAAGAAAAGAAAAATAAAGTCCTAATTAGAGGGAGAGGAATAATTGTTTTTATCCAATTGCTGACAGTTAGAAGGAGACCGACTTGGTCTCCTAGCAACCCACTCAGCCCAGGGGACAGGCAGAGTTAGGCCTCACTTAGGCCTCTTCCACACTGCCTATAAAATACAGATTATCTGATTTTAACTGGATTATATGGCAGTGTAGACTCAAGGCCCTTCCACACAGCTATAGAACCCATTTATAATGGACTTAATGTCAGGGGAAAACCTTTACCCTTTACCTTAACTACCACCAATTCCTCAATACTTTATTTCCCATACCACCAGACTTCGCCACAGCAACGCATGGCCGGGCACAGCTAGTGAGTTATATAACATAAGAAATAAACACCAGTGTCATACTGAAAGTGGAGCAATATATACATGGGCAACTTTATTTGTGGCTCCTGCACAGATGAACTTTTTCGGAGAGCTGTCCTCTTTGTTTTGCATTCCTCGGCTGCTTGTGTCTGTTGTCACTCCATTTCTTTCTTGGCTTTAGATACTTTTGATTTTCATTTCCTTAAAATAAACCCCGGAGTCCCGGTGGCAAAGTGTGTTAAAGCACTGAGCTGCTGAACTTGCAAACCGAAAGATCCCAGGTTCAAATCCAGATTATCAACCCCTTTCCCCGTTTTCCTTCTTTGATGGGCAGTAAAAGCAGTTACTTTCATTTTAGAACAAACAGCAACACTGTATTAAAGTCTAGACTTGGGAAACTGTCATTGGTTTTAATCAGTACTTATTTTTGTCAGTTTGTTGGGTGCATAAGATACAAAATAAGGAATTACTCTGATATTAAAAATAATGCTACAATTGCTCTTATTTATAGTAATTCAGATTTCTTTATCAGCTAAAGATTATCAGGCCCTCTTTAAGTGAGGCATGCTGATTTTTGGGAAAAAATTGACAAATTATTTCCTCTTTTTCAAAAACAAATGAATCTGGGTACATTTCTGTCTAGACACGCTGGGCCAATCATATCCCGCTTCCAAGCCCATTGCTTTCATTGGAATCCAACCAAGGAGAAATTTGGAGCTATGCTCTTTATCCAAAGAATGATATTGTTGTTCCTCACATTATCTCCTTGTTTTAAAGAATTGGGAAATGTCCCTGCTCAGGATACTTAATAAGCCTGTCTTGGGTCATTAGCTCGCCTTGTTTAGAAGTCTGCTTGAAGTCATTAGTGGCATTTCTGCATGTGATTGTATGCACTACAAAGGCAACTTGCTGATCATAGTGTGTAATTCCCATGCATTGAGACATGCAAGTTACTCTTTCACAAACTGGAATAATTATTTATTTTTTTCCTCTGGCTAATAGTTGGTTTTCCTTGACTGCATTTCTACATTATGCTTCTGGTCCTAAGTCCAGAGCTGCAGTTCTCAAAGTGTGCTCCATGGAGCCTTTGGGCTAAAAATACTAAACTAAAATACAGTTAAGTTTATGTTGGCCAAAACCTTTACAAACAAACTTGGGCATATAGGTTTGGATTTATAACCTGTGATTTACACAGTCTGTCGCACCTCAGGTTAGTTTCGCCTTGCTATACACACCAAGCTGCACACAGGTTGAAGTCCTTTTTAGTTTATTAGGAAATAAAAGCAAAAGTAAAGTTCCAAAAGATTGTTACAAAACAAGGCTTCAGTGAATAATCCAAGAAATCATAAGGAATAAAGTCCCACCAAAGCATGACAAAGTCCCATGAACACAAACACACAAAGGCTTCAAGACAATCCAGGAAAATGAGAGCTTGCTTCTTGGTTTGAGCGAAAAGTTGCTTTGACAAAGATTTGTCTCCGAACACACTATTTTAATACCCTTTGCAAAGCATGAAGGCATTTCTTTGGCCTCTGACCTCCTTCTTATTGGCTATTCTCACACTCCTTCGAACCCTGAATTCCAAACGGCCAGCTCGATCTAGAGATTCCATTTCATCAAGGCCAACCTGCTCATTAGCGTCTGCCTGCTTGCTATCAGACTGAGAACTGTCCTCCTTTTCTGAGTCAATTTTCACTTGGCTAGTTTCAGTAACATTAACATCAGGGGTCCTCAAACTTTTTAAGCCGAGGGCCGGCCCACAATCCTTCAGACTGTTGAGGGGCCGGATTATCATTTGAAAAAAAAAAAACTCAGTTACCCTTGTTGTCTTATATGTGTTTTATTGCATCGAGAAATGAGAATTTTTGTTGTTATAAGAAATGTATGGAGTTGCTCGGAAACCTCTCAATAAAAATTAATTATAAAAAAGAAAAAAAAAATACAAACAAATTCTGATGCACACTGCACATGTCTTATTTGTAGTGCAAAAACAACAACAACAACAACAACAATGAAAGAACAATACAATATTTAAAAATAAAAATAATTTCAACCAACAGGATTATCAGGATTTCAATGGGAAGTGTGCTTCTGCTTCTGGCCAATGAGATAGTCAAGTTAATTAGGGTTGTTGTTGTTGTTGTTGTTGTGTGCCTTCAAGTCATTTCAGACTTTGGGCCAGCCTAAGTCTAAAATTTATTTATTTATTATTTATTTATTAACTGCATTTATTTACTACATTTGTATTACACCCTTCTCACCCCAAAGGTGACTCAGAGTGGCTTACAAATTATATGTACATACAATATATTATATTATTAGCATAACACAATATTAGCTATATATTACTTTATTGAACTATACCACTATACTGTAATATTATTAGTAATATTATATGTAATATAGAATATATAATTAATATTATTATATGTTATTATTATTAGTGTTATATTGTATTACATTATAATATTATTATCAATATTATATGTATATACAATATATTATATTATAAAACTGAGGGCGGGGGCCAGGTAAATGACCTCGGAGGGCCACATCCGGCCCCCGGGCCTTAGTTTGGGGACCCCTGATTAACATCATTCCCTGCTGTGGGAAAAAAATCCCTGTTCCTCGTCTTCTACAACAGGGACACTCCCATAATCCCCATCAGGGTCATTTTGAACCTGAATCCCATAATCCCCATCAGAGTCACTCTGAGGCTCCAGCTGAGTCACAACACAGTCCTCCATGTGGAACATGAACTCTGGATGTCATTGAACTCACAAACCTTGAGCATAAGAGTTAAACTTTCTAGGAGTATGTGTATATGTAACACATTGATTATATTATTTTGTATTCTGCTTTAGGAGTTCTTGCCTTTCCTTTATAAGGATGATTTTGGTTTAGAGGCATGTATTTTGAATCATTTAGTATATTTTGAATCTCTGCAATCCTTGTCAGCACATTGAATGTTCTATGAATATAACATATATATGAAAAACTGTCTTATAGTTTATACTAGCTGTGCCTGGCCACACGTTGCTGTGGCGTTGTCTGGTGGTGTTGGTGAGAAATTGTTGAGGTAGTGGTGGTATTGAATGTCTGTTGTATGGTTGTCTTTATGTTTAGTATGCATTTGGTTGTTTGTGTACTGTGAAAGTGGTGAGGGTAGAGGGGATCTATGTCCCTGGGTAGTATTGTATAGTATTTATACGTTGTCCATGTGTTGTGAATGCTTGGATTGTGTCCTGCTGCATAGTAGAAAAGGTTGGGCTGGATGGCCCTTAGGGGTCTCTCCAAACTCTTGTGCCTGTCCCCTGGGCTGAGTGGGTTGCTAGGAGACCAAGTGGGTGGAACTTAGCCTTGTAACTGGCAGCAATTGGATAAAAACAATAATTCCTCTCCCTCTAATTAGGACTTTATTTTTCTTTTCTTTTTGTTGTATCAACCTAGAGCCGTGAATGATGGGTTGTGTTGTCAAATTTTGAGGTTGGGGGGCCTGTAGTTTTGTTGTTTTGTCCGCTGCCCTGATGCCTTCACTCTTTTATATATATATAGATTATTGGATTATATTTCTGTTTATAGTGGCCGCTTGCTTTTGTACTTCAGGGAATCCCTTCTCTGTATTGGCCAAAACGTTTACCCATGCCTGATATATATACATTATCTATACACACAATGTAAATGTGAGTAGATCAATAAGTACCGCTCCGGCGGGAAGGTAACGACGTTCCATGCAGTCATGCCGGCCACATGACCTTGGAGGTGTCTACGGACAACGCCAGCTCTTCGGCTTATAAATGGAGATGAGCACCAACCTCCAGAGTCAGACACGACTGGACTTAACGTCAGGGGAAACCTTTACCTTTTATACACACAATAAATGTTAAAACTGTGTGTGTGTGTGTGTTACACAGACAGCCTCCCGCTTCTACCAACAGCTATAGCTCTCCCTCCACTGACATTCAGGTTATAGTGAGCACCATGAACATGGAGCCCTGCTAGTGTCCTCCACAAACACCTAAATGGACATCCCAGGGTTCCTTAATTTGCATGACCCCGCCCGCTGCCTCTCCCTTAACCCTTTCCTACTCTATACAGTTAACAGAGGAATTGATCAGCAACTGAACAAGAAGTTTGGGGAGAATTCACCATGATTTAAAGGAGTTGTGCTTGACCTAGAGCATGATGTAAAGGGGTCAGGAGTGACTTCTGTATTCCACTCTCACCTCAATATGTATGTGGCATATTGAGTAATCTTGTGGTTCTGTGAATGTATCCCTAGAGCTATAAGACAGAGTGGAAATTGTGAACCAAAACTCCAGCATAGAAAGGAATGGTCCAACCTCTATATCTCCCTACTGCCATTAGAAGGATGATGATGATGATGATCTTTATTTAATTACGAGGGTCATCCAGAATTTGGAATGAAAAATGAACAAAGTATAGGAGAAAACATTTACCATATGCAGTTGAAAGCCACATCCAAATACCACTTCTCAACATAGTCGCCATTCAAATCTAGGCACTTATCATAGCGATGAATGAGCTTGGCAACTCCTTCCCCACAAAACTCTGCCGCTTGTGTCCTCAACCCAGCGTTTTGGCGATGATACTCAGCTGCGGAAAGGGGTGACCAGCCGGTTGAGGACGCAAGTGGCAGAGTTTTGTGGGGAAAGAGTTGCCAAGCTCATTCATCGCTATGATAAGTGCCTAGATTTGAATGGTGACTATGTTGAGAAGTGGTATTTGGGTGTGGCTTTCAACTGCATATGGTCAATGTTTTCTCCTATACTTTTTGAGGATGCAAGCGGCAGAGTTTTGTGGGGAAGGAGTTGCCAAGCTCATTCATCACTGTGATAAGTGCCTAGATTTGAATGGTGGCTATGTTGAGAAGTGGTATTTGGGTGTGGCTTTCAACTGCATATGGTAAATGTTTTCTCCTATACTTGGTTCATTTTTAATTCCAAAGCGTAATCTACTTTCTGGATAACCCTCGTATATCCTTCTGTGTTCTGTGATGGCTGTCTCTTGGGCAAGCTGTATGTATACATGCATCAAATAAGGCTGTGCACATCATAGCATGGCCGTGGTTGCAATATAAACCAGATCAAAAGCCTCCGTTTCCAGTTGCTGTAATGCGGAAGTTGATGTCAGAATTCCAGTGGGTGATTAACTGGAATCCGTGTATGTGCAGTAGGCAGAGATATGGCTGCTGTTCCTTTGGCAGATTATTCTATGACTTGACTAATTGCCGCTTCACAGACATCTGGGCAGCCTTCTGAATGGAATGTCTGCTTTACCACATCACTCGCCAATGTATCCGCTTTGAATAACTCAGATAAGCTTTGCAACCAGTTTTTACTGCATTTTCAGGCTACAACATAACTTTCTCCAGGAGCGAAAGCATGGTTTTGGCAGACCTGCAATAATGGGAAACGTTTGCAATCCTGCTGCGAACAGTTACGGTACATTTCAGGCTCCCGTTACTAGAAGTCTGCTCGTAAAACCCAATATAGTCATCTATATATATAAAAGAGTGATGGCATCAGGGCAGTGGACAAAACAACAAAACTACAGGCCCCCCAACCTCGAAATTTGACAACACAACCCATCATCCACGCCTCTAGGTTGATACAACAAAAAGAAAAGAAAAATAAAGTCCTAATTAGAGGGAGAGCAATAATTGTTTTTATCCAATTGCTGCCAGTTTAGAGGGCTAATCTCTGCCCACTTGGTTGCCTAGCAACCAAGGGACAGCCAGGTTTCAGTTAGGGGACAGGCCGATGTAGGCCTCACTTAGACTTCTTCCACAGATTATCTGATTTGAACTGGATTATATGGCAGTGTAGACTCAAGGTCCTTCCACACAGCTATATAACCCATTTATAATCTTATATTATCTGCTTTGAACTGGATTATCTTGACTCCACACTACCATATAATCCACTTCAGTGTGCATTTTATACAGCTGTGAAGAAGGGGCCTCATATAATCCAGAATGACAGAAAAAGTAGTTCCATGCGCAGTAATGCTATGTAGTAATTACAATAGAGTCTCACTTATCCAACACTCGCTTATCCAATGTTCTGGATTATCCAATGCATTTTTGTAGTCAATGTTTTCAATATATCGTGATATTTTGGTGCTAAATTCATAAATACAGTAATTTCTACATAGCATTACTGTGTATTGAACTACTTTTTCTGCCAAATTTGTTGTTTAACATGATATTTTTGTGCTTCATTTGTAAAATCATAACCTAATTTGATGTTTAATAGGCTTTTCCTTAATGCCTCCTTATAATCCAACATATTCGCTTACCCAATATTCTGCCGGCCCATTTATGTTGGATAAGTGAGACTCTACTGTACTGTATTTACAAATTTACCACTAAAATATCACAATGAATTTAAAACACTGACTACAAAAACATTGATTATGAAAAGGCAGACTGCGTTGGATAATCCAGAACATTGTATAAGCGAATGTTGGATAAGTGAGATTCTTCTTTAATATGAAATAATTACTGGGATAGAATAATGCAGAACAATATAATCTCTAAAACCAGGACAGTAAATAAACAGGGGAATTCCACACAGGAAACAATCAGGGCCAGCTAACACCTCCCAACAAAAAATTAACTCAGGGAGGAAACAGCCAGGCTTTAAAGCTGCAAGGCCATTACATCCTAATCATTTTTCCTAATTGCAGCATTCATACTTGCCTCCAACAGACAAAAAAAACCCAATCAGAAATATTGTATATTCACAACCTTTAGGAAATAATATCCCCTGATGGCGCAGCGTGTTAAAGTGCTGAGCTGCTGAACTTCTGGACCAAAAGGCCACAGGTTTGAATTGGGGGAGCGGAGAGAGCCCCCACTGTTAGCCCCAGCTTCTGCCAACCCAGAAGTTCAAAAATATGCAAATGTGAGTGCATCAATAGGTACTGCTCCGGCGGGAAGGTAACACCTCTCCATGCAGTCATCCCACATGACCTTGGAGGAGTCTACGGACAATGCCGGCTCTTCGGCTTAGAAATGGAGATGAGCACCAACCCCCAGAGTCAGACACGACTGGACTTAATGTCTGGGGAAAACCTTGACCCTTGACCTTCACTACCACCAATTCCTCAATACTTTATTTCCCAGAACACCATACTTCGCCACAGCAACGCGTGGCCGGGCACAGCTAGTGTATTATATAACAAATCCTTTCAGCTCTCCCGTCAGACAACAACAGATCTGTGTTGTCGAAGACTTTCATGGCCAGAATCATTAGGTTGCTGTGAGTTTTTCGGGCTGTATGGCCATGTTCGGGCTCGGGCTGTGGCGCAGGCTGGAGAGCAGCTGCAATGAATCACTGCAATGAATCACTCTGACCAGGAGGTCACGAGTTCGAGGCCCGCTCGGAGCCTATGTTTGTCTTGTCTTTGTTCTATGTTAAAAGGCATTGAATGTTTGCCTATATGTGTAATGTGATCCGCCCTGAGTCCCCTTCGGGGTGAGAAGGGCGGAATATAAATGCTGTAAATAAATAAATAAATAAATAAATGTTGCAGAAGCATTCTCTCCTGACGTTTTGTCCACATCTATGGCAGGCATCCTCAGAGGTTGTGAGGTCTGTTGGAAACTAGGCAAGTGGGGTTTATGTATCTGTGGAATGTCTAGGGTGGGAGAAAGAACTTTTGTCTGTTTGAGGAAAATGTGAATGTTGTAACTGACCAGCTTGATTAACATTGAATGGCCTTGCAGCTTCAGAGCCTGGCTGCTTCCTGCCAACGCCTTCTAACAAAGGATCCCTCAGGCAGGTAGCAGCCAGTTACTTAGCTAGTTAGTTAGTTAGTTAGCTAGTAGTAGCTAGTCACTTCTTGCAACCTGTGTTCTGTATAAACAAATGTCCTTTTTGCCTTGTAAAATTCATTATAGCCCATAGTGTTCCTTTCTTACCTTTCAGTGATTGAGTCAAAGACATTGCAAGGAGACAGCGGGGAATACAGCTTTGGAGTCCCTGGAGTGTTCAACATTGAAAACAGCACAATTGAATTTCAGAAGGGCTTGGAAAGAGAAACAATCAAAATCCCAGGGCCCCTTGGAGCAGATTTTATCATAAAGGTAAGATGCATGTTTCACTCAGTAACATAGACCCCTTCCTTCCACACAGCTGTATAAAATCCACATTGTACTGGAATATATGGCAGTGTGGACTCAGATAACCCAGTTCAATGCAGATCTTGTGCATTATCTGCCTTGATATTCCGGGTTATATTGCTGTGTGGAAGGGTCCTTCCTCTTTCTTAACTATCTTGTTTTCTGTTGAGTTTGCTAACAAACGTACTTTCTGATATGATTCGAATGCATATTCACTTACTAACAACTTCCCACTGAAACCATTAAGTCTTACATTCTGAATAAATTAGTTGAGGATTGAGCTGGACTCATTCAAAGGCTTCCTATCTTGCCAGACCAAACCCCCTCTGCACTTTAAATTGGCTGTCCTATTCTTCTTCTTTAATACCTTAAATAACTCGGATAGTAAATTGTGCTGAACAATAGCGTCCTTTTTCTGCTCCAAGCAACTGCAATATATACTTTTGCAATGTGGTTAAGTATTGGGAGGGGGGGGGGGGGGTAACAGGTGGTCTATAAATGTAAGAGTATTAAGACATTGTAAACTATTGGCACCCTGCAGGCATTTCGACTGCATATTAACTTCACTTTCTGGGAATTACAAGGATAGGATCAAAGGACACTATTCCACCTGGACACAATAGACGTCGCTGTGTATGTGTCGGCATGCTTGGACATATTTACACACACATTTCTGAATCTTTCAGAAATTTTGGAAAGATCCAAAATATCCAATGGGCTAATCTAAGTAAAGGTAAAAGTTTTCCCCTGACATTAAGTCTAGTGGTGTCGAACTCTGGAGGTTGGTGCTCATCTCTATTTCTAAGCCGAAGAGCCGGCGTTGTCCGTAGACACCTCCAAGGTCATGTGGCCGGCATGACTGCATGGAGCGCCGTTACCTTCCTGCCGGAGCGATACCTATGGATCTACTCACATTTGCATGTTTTTGGACTGCTATGTTGGTAGAAGCTAAGGTTAACAGCAGGCGCTCATTCTGTTCCCAGGATTCGAACTGCCAATTTTTCAGTCAGCAAGTTCAGCACCTCAGCGGTGTAATATGCTGCACCATCAGGGGCTTGTCTACATGGCTAAAATTTAGGTACAAGATGTTCTTAATAATTCACTTGGAATCTGGTTTAGAAAACCTTGCCTTTCATAGCATTGGTTCAAGGTAGTCCAAGTGGTGTCAAACTGCAATAATTCTACAGTATACACCAGTGGTTCCCAACCTGTGGTCCATGGACCACCAATGCTCCACAAGAACTAGAATATGGTCCACGGCCTAACTGTTACTACACCATTGCAACCAGAGTGACTGATCTCGTGAAACCCTCTTATAGTACCGAGGCTTATTAAACATTATTATTATTATTATTATTATTATTATTATTATTAATTGTATGTCACAGCAAACAAGATAGATATGCTGGATTTCGTATCACAAAATCACAAGTCAAACACTTCCCAAGTGTCTAAGACTGTGTGATGTATTTTTGGATGATGCGTGCAGATCCCAGCAGGGTGGCCTTTTGGAGTTGGCAGATCGTGATTTTGTATTATTATTATTATTATTATTATTATTATTATTATTATTATTTGAAACACAACAAGATGAGTCCACAGCAGACACTCTGCTGGCTGTTGTACTGGATCACACGTCAGACACTTCCCAAGTGTCTAGGGCTGTGTGATGTATCGGCAAATAATGCGTGCAGATCCCAGTAAGGTGGCCTTCTGCAGCTGGCAGGTGGTAATTTTGTCAGCGCCCATTGTGTTTAAGTGCAGGCCAAGGTCTTTAGGCACTGCACCCAGTGTGCCGATCACCACTGGGACCACTTTGACTGGTTTGTGCCAGAGTCTTTGTAGTTCGATCTTTAAATCCTCATATCGTGTCAGCTTTTCCGGTTGTTTCTCCTTAATCCTGCCGTCACCTGGGATTGCGACATCAACAATCCGTACTTTGTCTTTTAACACGATCGTGAGGTCAGGAGTATTGTGCTCCAACACTCTGTCTGAATTCGGAAGTCCCAGAGTAGCTTGACATGTTCATTCTCTGCAACTTTTTCCAGCTTGTGATCCCACCAGTTCTTTGTTGCAGGCAGATGGTATTTGTTCCACAAATTATTATTATTAAATTATTATTAATTCACTTCTATCCTGCCTTTCTCCTGTGAGTGGGATTCAAAGTGGCATACAACATATAAAATTCAATACATCCTAAAAATAAAACATAATCAGTTAAAACATAGTTTTCTGTGGGTGAGCAGATGGCGACTGGATGGCATATGTTCTGTATCAGAAACTAGAGCTGATGTGGTCTATCCAGTGCAATTTTCTGAACCAAACCGAATCCAAAGTTGACCAAAAACTGATTCATAACCCTTTTGGTACTAATGTTGGAGAGTGGTCCTGTTGCGCCCCAAGCCAGGAAAACGCCTCTGTACTTAACTACCACACTCCAGTCCAAGTGAAATCAGTAAACATTGTTCAATAGTATTTTCTTTTATGTCATTTTGTGCATGAATTGTATGCTAACAAGCCGTATTGTGCTGCCACGGGATATACAAATGTGTTGTAACTGGACTCTCTTTAGACCAGGTATACAGCCCCGAAGGACAGCGTGGTTCAGTTCTTTTTCTATCAACCCATAAGTCATCAGTGGAGACAAACCGAGTTCTTCCCTTGCACTGTGACATGCGGAGGAGGTGAGTAATGGCTGCGGCTTGGGAGTGTGTACAGCTGTGGATTTTAAGTGGTGGATTTATAGCTTTCTAACTGTGCGCTTTATCAAAAATGTGCTATAAATTCATGCTGTGTGTAATATTAGGTCCTTCCTGATTTGCTTTACAAGAGAGACATTAAGAGAGAGAGAGAAAGTGGAATGCTAACATTTGCAGCCAGTTAAATTATCATGGATATGCTGGTGAATATTTTCCATGCAACAAAAATCGAGTTGTGCTTGTGTCAAGTATAAACTTGAAAGGTGGGTTGAGTACTTCATTTTATATGGTGTATTACTTGAGAGTGGTTCTCCATATATGCCTAATGTAGTGGCCCTGTCTATCTTAAAAAGTTCAGGCAAAATGTCAGGAGTGAATGCTACTGGAACATGGCCATACAGCCCGAAAAACTCACAGCAACCCACTGTTTGTATTGCTTTCTCCTTTCATTGATTGTCTTATTGAAATGCTTTGAACAAATTGTCTCCTCTAAACCTTGTATGTTTCTCTATAGCCCATCCCCAATGAAAATGTGGCGGGATGTCAAATCAGTTGCAAAAAGGAATTTGGGAAGGAAGAAATGCATTTCCTATTGGTTCACATTCTCTCACATCCCACTATAGGTTATCAGCTGAATTCTGCGGAGTGTGTCGATATCCGTTCAAAGCGTGTTGTGCCAGATCAGCAGTGCCATTACTACCCAGAAAACAAGAAACCAAAGCCAAAACTGAAAGAGTGCAACATGGATCCCTGTCCTTCAAGGTTTGCATCCCTAGTGTGTGTAAATGGATGATTGGTATTTAAGTTATGGCAGGCTCAATACTTTGTTTTAACTTATCAGATCTCCATCATTATTATGTGCAACGATATGCAGGCTGCAAGGGTCCTTGAGTACTGAAACCAGTGTTAGAAGTTAGAAGACAGTCGAGGCTTGAGTCTGTTTGAGTACAGAAGTCCGTGTCAGAGGTTAGAAAACAGCTGAGGCTTGAGCCTGTTTGAGTGCAGAAGCTGGTGTTACAAGTTAGAAAACAGCTGAGGCTTGAGCCTGTTTGAATGCAGAAACTGGTGTTACAAGTTAGAAAACAGCTGAGGCTTGAGCCTGTTTGAGTGCAGCAGCTGGTGTTACAAGTTAGAAAACAGCTGAGGCTTGAGCCTGTTTGAGTGCAGAAGCCAGTTGAGGCTTGAGTCTGTTTGAGTACAGAAGTCCGTGTTAGAGGTTAAAAAATAGCTGAGGCTTGAGCCTGTTTGAGTGCAGAAGCTGGTGTTACAAGTTAGAAAACAGCTGAAGCTTGAGTCTGTTTGAGCACAGAGGTCAGTGTTAGAAGTTAGAAGACAGTTGAGGCTTGAGTCTGTTTGAGTGCAGAAGCTGGTGTTACAAATTAGAAAACAGCTAAGGCTTGAGCCTGAGTACAGAAGCCAGTGTTAGACGTTAGAAGACAGTTGAGGCTTGAGCCTGTTTGAGTACAGAAGCCAGTGCTACAAGTTAGAAAATAGCTGAGGCTTGAGCCTGTTTGAGTACAGAAGCCAGTGTTAGAAGTTAGAAAACAGCTGAGGCTTGAGCCTGTTTGAGCACAGAAGTCAGTGTTAGAAGTTAGAAAACAGCTGAGGCTTGAGCCTGTTTGAGTACAAAAGCCAGTGTTAGACGTTAGAAGACAGTTGAGGCTTGCGTCTCTTTGAGTACAGAACCTTGTGTTAGAAGTTGAAGCTTGAGTATGTTTGAGTACAGAATCGGGTGTCAGAAGTTAGATGACAGGTGAGGCTTGAGTCTGTTTGAGTACAGAAGCCAATATTAGAAGTTAGAAGTCAGTTGAGGCTTGAATTTCTTGGAAGTAGACTGTTACAGTATTAAAGAAAGCTGTACAAAGCAATATCGTATCAAGATACTGTTAAAGATTATAAGTTAAAGATACAAACCGAAATGTTTTAAAGCTTAACCTGATAAGAAATGTACCTCTATATTTAAATACATGAAGTTGTGAGTAAAACAAGCATACTATTTTAAAGAAGTCTACTTGAATCTTTGTCTGCTGAGAGCATTGAATAGAAACAAGATATTTATGTGCCCAGTGTTCTTCCATTACTCAGTAAACTAAAGGAACACTCCTGAAACTCTGCTACCCAATAGGTTATGAACCTAACATCCAATAGTCCAATATATTTCAGCTAGGGCTTATAGAAATTAATGACAGTGATTTCAATGGCTACCCATTCAGTTCTTCTAGAATGCTCCATTGTGCAATGAGGACCTATGTGCAGTCTGAATTCAAAGCTTGGTATTCATACAGGACACAGGTGTCAGGGATTTCTTCTTTTACCTGCTTCAAAGGGTTATGCACTTTTATAAAACCAATAAATGCAATGAGAAGGAAAGATGCTTGGGGTGCAAAGACTACACGGTGTCGCTGTGAATTTCCCAGAGGCTGCTGCAGTGTGCACGGACTGTATTGAGTTGCATGGTGACATTTCAGGCTTTCTGGCTGTTGGGCTGTCTGGTGTGGTTTCCTGGCTCTCCTGAAGTATCTTAAAATAACACCGCAGTTATCTAGCCCAGAACCTCACATTAAAATGCCAGCTGGCAAAGCCAGAGACATAGCAAAGAAGGGAAAATAGGAAATGCTGTCAGAGGATTTCATTTCCTATAACTAAACTGTCCTGTTTCCTCCAATATCAGTGGAACTTAATCATTGATAGTAGGTCTAGATCCTCTGAATTTCAGAAGGACATTAGATGAACTGACCAGAGTATGCTTATATATTAATTTGTATGTCATGTAGAGAAATATATTCTGATGTCGGTAAATAATTATTTTTTGTTTAATTCACAGTGATGGGTTTAAAGAAATCATGCCCTATGATCACTTCCAGCCACTTCCTCGGTATGTATGACCTCTACGAGGATGAAACGAGCATTTTGCTCATAATATAATACACTAGCTGTACCCGACCACGAGTTGCTGTGGCTAGGACTTAATTTTTCTTTTCTTTTTGTTGTATGAACGTAGAGGCATGGATGAGAGGTTGTGCTGTCAATTTTCATGGTTGTGGGGTGTTTAGTTTAGTTGTTTTGTCCAGTGCCGTGATTCCATTACCTTTTTATATATATAGAAGAGCTGTGCCCAACCACGTGTTGCTGTGGCGAAGCATGAGGCCCCTTCTACACAGCTGGATAAAATGCACACTTAAGTGGATTATATGGCAGTGTGGAGTCAAGATAATCCAGTTCAAAGCAGATAATATAAGATTATAAATGGGTTATATAGCTGTGTGGAAGGGCCTTGAGTCTACACTGCCATATAATCCAGTTAAAATCAGATAATCTGTATTTTATAGGCAGTGTGGAAGAGGCCAGAGTGAGGCCTAACTCTGCCTGTCCCCTGGGCTGAGTGGGTTGCTAGGAGACCAAGTGGGTGGAGCTTAGCCTTCTAACTGGCAGCAATTGGATAAAAACAATTATTCCTCTCCCTCTAATTAGGACTTTATTTTTCTTTTTCTTTTTTTTTGTGTGAACGTAGAGGCATGGATGAGGGGTTGTGCTGCCAAGTTTAGTGTTTCTGGGATGTGTAGTTTTGTTGTTTTGTCCTAGGCCGAAATTTCATTACCCTTTTATATATATAGATTGTATTTGGAATTTTGTACCAAAATTCATATAAGCACCTATTTACCAAAACAGACTAAAAACTATTTGGCATAGATGGCAATGATGGACTGCTTGCATCACCATTGTTTTTAAATAAATATCGGTTATTAAATAAATATCTATTAAATAAATAGGATGATGTGGAGGTGGAGAACCTAAATGTGTTTGCATAGACATTGAAATATTTTGGAAAACTGCACTCACTTTCTTTTCACTTTTTTAATTTATTTTTTTCCTCCCTTCCCTGCCTCACATTTTGTTCACCCACTTTTGTTGTATCTGTACTCACAAGAAACAGATAAAAATTATATTGGGAAAAAAAAAGAAATATTTTGGAATGCATCCATGCATTTCTGGCTTGCTAGAGTGTTGACGAAACCATTCTTGACAGGCTCCAACTCTGGAAAGCATTTCTTGCACTGATTTGCCTACAGACCTTTTTGTCCCACCTGGAACGTGCTCTTGGGAACTTTAGACGTGGAGCCTATTTTTATATTAACAAGAGAAAGAAAAACAGCTGTAGAAATGTATGCTATAAACACTTCCAAGACTTGCATGTCATGCAGTGCCTTGGATTATGGCAGTCACCAGTCTATACACCACTAATGGCATTGGACAGTTAAATGTTCATTACATCCTGATAATGCTTTAAAGTCTTCAAAGTGCTTCATACGTATCACCTCAAACATCTGTACCATGCCAAGCAGGATTGTCAAAGCTTGTAAACAGCCATTACAAAATACACATGTTTACAAAATAAGTAAATAAAAGTTTCTTGAATAGAACATTTTTATCACTCCCAGATTGCAGGTGGAATAGGATGGTGGAAGACCCTTTACATTGAGAAAAATAGCCTGGCCAAGAATATTGACAATAGTCTGTTGTTTTCATCTCGGTTTGCATGTATAAAACAAATAAAAGATGGATTTATTATCTAATTATTGTTGGGGGTCTGTGATGCTGAACTGCTGACCTGAAGGTTGGCAGTTCAAATTTGTGGGACAGGGTGAGCTCCAACTGTTAGTCCTAGCTCCTGCCAACCTAGCAGTTCGAAAACATGCAAATGTGAGTAGATAAATAGGTATCGCTTCATTGGGAAAAGGCAAAAAGATGCTCCAAGCAGTCATGCCGGCCACATGACCAGGAGGTGTCTATGGATAACGCAGGCTCCTTGGCTTGGAAATGGAGAAAAGCACCTCTCCAGAGCCAGAGATGAGCACTGTCTCCAGAACTGGAAATGAAAGGAGAAGCCTTTGCCTTTGTCTGTGTGTTGGTGTCTCATTGTATTTCATTGTAACAAGGCACCGAATGTTTGCCTGTATCTGTTTATATGCTGTAATCTGCTCTGAGTCCCCTCAGGGAGAAGGGTAAATAAATTATTATTATTATTATTATTATTATTATTATTATTGATATAAAGACATGATATGACACAACAAATGAGATATATATGCTGGATTTCGTATCACAAAATCACAAGTCGAACACTTCCCAAGTGTCTAGGACTGTGTGATGTATTTTCGGATGATGCGTGCAGATCCCAGCAGGGTGGCCTTTTGCAGCTGACAGATCGTAATTTTGTCAATGCCTATAGTTTCCAAATGCCGGCTGAGATCTTTTGGCACGGCACCCAGTGTGCCCATCACCACCGGGACCACCTGCACTGGTTTCTGCCAGAGTCTTTGAAGTTCAATCTTGAGGTCCTGATAGCGGCTGAGTTTTTCCTGTTGCTTTTCATCAATGCGACTGTCACCTGGGATGGCGACATCAATGATCCAAACCTTGTTCTTTTCCACAACTGTGATGTCTGGTGTGTTGTGTTCCAGAACTTTGTCAGTCTGGATTTGGAAGTCCCACAGTATCTTTGCGTGCTCATTTTCCAATACTTTTGCAGGTTTGTGATCCCACCAGTTCTTTGCTGCTGGCAGGTGGTACTTGAGGCATAACTTCCAATGGATCATTTGGGCCACATAGTTGTGCCTCTGTTTGTAGTCTGTCTGTGCGATTTTCTTACAGCAGCTGAAGAGATGATCAATGGTTTCGACGGTTTCCTTGCACAGTCTGCATTTTGGGTCATCAGTTGATTTTTCGATCTTGGCCTGAATTGCCTTTGTTCTGATGGCTTGCTCCTGGGCTGCAAGGATCAGGCCTTCTGTCTCCTTCTTCAGGGTCCCATTTGTGAGCCAGAGCCAGGTCTTCTCTTTATCAGCTTTTCCTTCAGTTTTGTCAAGGAACTTTCCATGCAATGTTTTGTTGTGCCAGCTGTCAGCTCTAGTTTGTAGTGCGGTTTTCTTGTACTGATTGTTTGTCTGCTGTGTTTTGAGGAGTTTCTGATTTTTGACTTCAATCAAAGCCGGTTCTTCACTTTGCTTTACATATTCTGTCAGGGCATGTTCTTCTTCTTTGACTGCTTGTTTTACTTGCAAGAGTTCTCTGCCCCCTGATCTTCTAGGCAGATATAGCCGGTCAACATCACTGCGAGGGTGCAGGGAATGATGAATGGTCATGAGTTTTCTTGTTTTTCTGTCCAAATTGTCCAGTTCCACTTGTGTCCAGTTTATGATGCCAGCAGTATATCTTATAACAGGTATGGCCCAGGTGTTTATGGCCTTGATGGTGTTGCCTCCATTGAGCTTGCTTTTGAGAATTTTTATTCATTTATTTTTATTTATTTTTATTTTTATTTATTATTTTTATTATTCTGAGAATTGTTATTATTATTATTATTATTATTATTATTATTATTATTATACATTTTCTCATCCACCCAGCTGGGAACACAACCCATGGACTTCATGTTCTGTTTCATGTGGAGGTGGGATTCAGAGGAGAAGTTTTGTGTGTGTGGAGGAGACCATGCATGGAGAGGTCTTGCAAGTTGAGGAGTGGAAATGCATGTATGCCCCCAAACCAAAAACCATGCAAGCCTGCAACCTGTACGATTGCCCTAAATGGGTAGCTTTGGAATGGTCACAGGTAAGCTGTCTGGAAAAGAAGTTAAGTTTTTATTTTTCAAGGAGGATGGGGTTGGTGATGGACGGCAGTATTTCATATACTGAATGTGAAACTCCAAAGACTTCCAGCAAGAAAGAAAAGTGAGAGCCACCTAAAGAGAAATCATAAATGAGTTGGAATTTAATGGTTCTGGACTAGCTAAAACTGTTCTTCTTTGAGTACTTGAAAAAGAAGGTTGTAATTGCCAAGAGCCAACATGGTTTTCTCAGAAACAGGTCATATCAAACTAGCGATATGATGAAATAACAAAGTTGCATGTTTGCTAAATCAAGGAAATGATATGTATCTAATGCATCTTAAACTTCTGCATGAGCTCCTCACAGACACCTCTTTTAATTCTTTTTGTCTGGCTGGATCCTTTCCTGTAGTGTACTGTGACATGTGGCCGAGGATTACGTTATCGAGTAGTGTTGTGCATTGACCATCGTGGACAGCACACTGGTGGCTGCAACCCACAACTTAAGCTGCACATCAAAGAAGAGTGTATTGTGCCCGTTCCTTGTTACAAGCCCAAAGGTAACTTCAATGTGCTTACTGATTCGTATTGACTGAGCTGTGTCCATTGGAAACCCTTACATCAAAGTGGTGTCAAACTGCATTAAATCTTCAGTGTAAATGCACACCAAGACTCCTAGATCCCTTTCACACATACTGTTGTCAAGCCAGGCGTCACCCATGTTATACATACTCCTTCATTTCATTATTTCTGTATAATTTTGGACCTGTTGAAATTCATTTTATTAGTTTAGGAAGCTCTCCAATTTGTTGTTCTTTTTTATTGTCCTGATTTTAGGCAGATTTTGTTCATTCTCATGGTTTCCTACTTTTTGTTGAAATTGTCCACGTGCTTGTGGGTTTCAATGGCTTCTCTGTGTAGTAAATAAAGTAGTAGTAAGTAAATAAAGTAAATAAAGGACAGTAAATAAAGAACACAGGGGAATTCAAGAGAGGAAGCAATCAGGGCCAGCTAATACCTCCCAACAAAGGATTCCCCCAGGCAGGAAGCAGCCAGGTTTGAAGCTGCAAGACTATTCAATGCTAATCAAGGTACCCAGTTGCAGCACTCACACTTCTCTCAGCCTTAAGTGTTTACCTAGATTTAAGCCATGAATATTTTCGCATTCATGTTTTTTAATTGAAATTGCTGTGTTTTATCTATGATGTATTTTTTTTTAATTTAATGGAAGTTGTTTTGTATTTGTATTTGTACTCTCTGGAAAACGCCCTGAGTCCCTTCGGGGAGATAGAGCGATATATAAATAAAGTTTTTATTTTTTATTTTTTAATTATTATTATTTTATTATGACACAGCAAACAAGATAGATATGCTGAATTTTGTATCACAAAATCACAAGTTGAACACTTCCCAAGTGTCTAGGACTGTGTGATGTATTTTCAGATGATGTGTGCAGATCCCAGTAGGGTGGCCTTTTGCAGTTGGCAGATTGTGATTTTGTCAATGGCTGTTGTTTCCAAATGCCGGCTGAGATCTTTTGGCATGGCACCCAAAGTACCGATCACCACCGGGACCACTGCACTGGTTTCTACCAGAGTCTTTGAAGTTCGATCTTGAGGTCCTGATAGTGGCTGAGTTTTTCCTGTTGTTTTTCGTCAATGCGACTGTCACCTGGGATGGCGACATCAATGATCCAAACCTTTTTCTTTTCCACAACTGTGATGTCTGGTGTGTTGTGTTCCAGAACTTTGTCAGTCTGGATTTGGAAGTCCCACAGTATCTTTGCGTGCTCATTTTCCAATACTTTTGCAGGTTTGTGATCCCACCAGTTCTTTGCTGCTGGAAGGTGGTACTTGAGGCATAAGTTCCAATGAATCATTTGGGCCACATGGTTGTGCCTCTGTTTGTAGTCTGTCTGTGCGATTTTCTTACAGCAGCTGAGGATATGATCAATGGTTTCGTCAGTTTCCTTGCACAGTCTGCATTTGGGGTCATCAGCTGATTTTTTGATCTTGGCCTTAATTGCATTTGTTCTGATGGCTTGCTCCTTGTTGTTGTTGTTGTTGTTGATGTTATTATTATTATTATTATTATTATTATTATTATTATTATTATTATATAGTGCTCCTCTCTCTCCATTCCTGTTTGGCCTGTTTCTATGAAATAGGTTATATCTAATGCCACATTCCAATCATGATGATTTTAGTGGTATGTATTATATCACATTTGCTTTGTTGTATGAAGAGTTTAAATCCGTCTTATTTATTTCCTGTGCTCTGCGCATTGGACTGTTGGGGCTAAAATATTTTGTATCCACTGTATGTGCCTTTCCCTTTTCCAGAGAAGAGCCCTGTTGAAGCGAAGGTCCCTTGGTTCAAGCAAGCGCACGAAGTGGAGGAGATCAGGACTGTGTCTGAAGAGCCAATGTAAGTCTGTCATTTCCCTCCACCCACCCTGAGTATATATAAGCTGCAGATGCATTCTCCTGACTCTTTGTAAAGATTTCTATACCCTGCCAAGTCATCTGGCATTTGAATTTTCTTGGGCTGGGTCTGTCCTTGCAGCTCAGGTTCTTCCAAACAGTTCTCTTGGAGTGACGCAAATGCAGCCAGAGCCAAAATGGCTTTGAGTTATGCTTTTCAGAAACGCTGTCAATGATTTTCAGCTATACAAATGCTTGTCTTTCACAAGGTATTTTGCTGGGTGAGCTGAGTTCTGGAATGACTTAAAATTGACAACTAGTTTTTTTCTCCCCGCTGAGGGTAATGTGTGTGTATGAAGTGTGATAGCTTTAACATTTGTAACCATAAAACCTAAATTTTCCTCTCTTTTGCTCTTGGTGTACCAGAAGCATTGCAGTTAGAATTGATTGATGTTTTACTTTGACGCACTTTGTGTGAATGTGTGCCTTTTGCATGTGGGTGAGCTATGCCTCTTCCTTTAAAAGTGGGACCTAGTCAAACTGACACATCCCTTTGTTTCCTCCGGAATGGATGTGCGATATATGTAGGTCTATCTCTGAAGGATATTGTTGCACCCCAGGCCTGAAGCTCCTTATGACCATAGATAGCACCACACAAGAGTCCAGACTAAAGGCAAACAGTTTATTGCAAAAACACACCATAAAAAGCAGGGAAATAAGGTGTAGAATCCAAACAGTCAGCAATCAATTGTCTCTTGTAAATCCAAAAGCAAGACATTCCAAAGATAGGGTTGTTGTATGTCTTTCGGGCTGTGTGGCCATGTTCCAGAAGTATTCTCTCCTGACGTTTCGCCCACATCTATGGCAGGCATCCTCAGGTTGTGAGGTATGGATAAACTATGTAAGGAAAGGAAAGAATATATCAGTGTAGAGTCCAGGGTGTTGCAAGAGTCCTTTGTCACTGGGAAGCCAGCATTAATGTTTCAGCATTAATTAATTAACTAATTAGCATTGGAAAGGTTTTGTCTCTTGCCTGAGGGCATCCTTTGTTCAGTCATTAGCTGTCCTCTGCCCTCAGAGTGTTGGTTCCCATCTATTGTTTTGATTTTAGAGTTTTGTAATACTGGTAGCCAGATTTTGTTCATTTTCATGGTTTCTTCCTTTCTGTTGAAGTTGTCCACATGCTTGTGGATTTCAATGGCTTCTCTGTGTAGTCTGACATGATAGTTGTTGGAGTGGTCCAGCATTTCTGTGTTCTCAAATAATATCGTGTGTCCAGGCTGGTTCATCAAGTGCTCTGCTATGGCTGATTTCTCTGGTTGAATTAGTCTGCAGTGCCTTTCATGTTCTTTGACTCTTGTTTGGGCATTGCTGCATTTGGTGGTCCCTATGTAGACTTGTCCACAGCTGCATGGTATCCGGTAGACTCCTGCAGAAGAGAGAGGATCCCTCTTGTCCTTCGCTGACCGTAGCATTTGTTGGATTTTCTTTGTGGGTCTGTAGATAGTTTGTAGGTTGTGCTTCTTCATTAGTTTGCCTATGCAGTCAGTGGTTCCCTTGATGTATGGTAAGAACACCTTTCCTCTGGGTGGATCTTTGTCTTGACTCACATGGCTTGTTCTTGGCCTTGCAGCTCTTCTGATGTCTGTGGTGGAGTCTCCATTGGCCTAAACTGGGCTCTACAGGCTGTTGTGACTGTTGCTGAGCTACAACAGATATTCAGAAATTTCCATTGGTCCAGAACGAAGTAGCTAGAGTATTTAAGATTGCCCATGTGGATACTGAATGTATGAGACCATTTCAGATTGTCCGAAGATGTCCTTCTCTGTATCCTACCACCTTGCCAGGTTGCTTGGTGGGGACAATTGAAGGGGCTTTCTTGGGAGATGCTCCCAGAATTTGGACCCTCCTCCCTGTTCTGAAGATGAGAGTATTTCCTTGCGTATTGCTTTTGACTTGATTGTGTGATCCGCAACGTTGGCTTGAAATACACAATCAAGCCGGAGCTGTTTTCAGCCTACAATCCTAAATCCAGGCTTCGGTCTGACAGAGATTGTAACAGTTCCCTTTTTGGAGTACAATACCTAGAATACCCTAGTTACCGTGGCCGTCAACATGCTACCCTGTTTCCCCTAAAATAAGACATCCCCAGAAAATAAGACCTAGTAGAGGTTTTGCTGAATTGCTAAATATAAGACCTCCCCCGAAAGTAAGACCTAGCAAAGTTTTTGTTTGGAAGCATGCAGGATCGGTAAATGTACATGCCATAGATTGTTGTACATGGAAATAAAGGTAGTAACAAGAAATAATAATAATAATATTATAATAACTTTATTCTTGTATCCCACCTCCATCTCCCAGAAGGGACTCAGGGCAGCTTACACAGGGATAAGCCCAACAACAACATAAATTTACATACGAACAGATATTTAAAACAGTAATTTAAAAACAGTATAGCGATAAAATATAATATAGAAATTTTTAAAAAATTCAACCATAAATGTGAATTCTTCTTTTTGGAAAAATAAGACATCCCCTGAAAATAAGACCTAGTGCCTCTTTGGGAGCAAAAATTAATATAAGACACTGTCTTGTTTTCAGGAAAACAGGGTAGTTGGAAGGGATAGTCTTGGAACGTGTTGTAAACAAAGAGGGACAAGCCAAGGTGTGTCCGTTTTAGAGCCATGTTACAACAACTGCACCAGTTACTAGTTTAATTTCCTAATGCTATTCAAAGTGCTGGTGATTATCCTTAAAGACGTGAATGGTCCAGGCATGGGCAAACTTTGGCCGTCTGGGTGTTTTGGACTTCAACTCACACAATTCCTAACAGCCGAAAGGCTGTTAGGAATTGTGGGAGTTGAAGCCCAAAACACCCAGACGGCCAAAGTTTGCCCATGCCTGGTTTAGACTTTTCTTTGAGCGGAGCAAAACCTTCACAGCATTTATTGGGAGAGACATTATAGGAGGAAAGGATTTTTCAGGGTGGGAAAAGGAGATTTTGCAGGCCAGAGGGGCTCTGCATGTACATTTGGGGATTTTCGTTCTCAAGAAATACTGATTTGGGATAGCCGGCCACATTTTTTTTAGAAGTATTTATTTATTTTATTTACAGTATTTATATTCCGCCCTTCTTTCTCACCTCGAAGGGGACTCAGGGCGGATCACATTATACACACATAGGGCAAACATTCAATGCCCATAAACACATCAAACAGAGACCGAGACAGACAGACGCAGAGGCAATTTAACCTTCTTCTGAGGGGATTTCGATTCTGGCCACAGGCAGGAGCAGCTGCTTCATCATCCACTGTGACGGCACTTCCTCATTCCAGGTCGTAAATTAGTTAAACTTGCTTCCCCACTTTTTTAATAAGTGGTACCTTATTTCCTACTTGATAGATGCAACTATCTTTCGGGTTGCTAGGTCAGCAACAAGCAGGGGCTATTTTTTATTTTTAATTGACAGGTGCTCACCCCGCCACGGGCTGGCCTCGAACTCATGACCTCATGGTCAGAGTGATTTATTGCAGCTGTTTACCAGCCTGCGCCACAGCCCGGCCCCTACTCATATCGTATGCTGTGTTTGTACTGAATAATGGTAGACATTTAAATAAAAAGCAAGCTGAACTGCCAGAAAACTCAAATGAGGTCAGTTTTCTTTCTCTAAATATTTAATGAGGTCAGTGTTCTTTCTACACATTAGAACACTTGTAACCCAGAAGTGTAGGATGTGGCTAGATGTCTCATATTTTTTCTTCCTCTGTCCTGTTCATCTTGGCAAGTACATATAAACAGGTGGGGAACAACATCGGACTCAAAGCTGCAATTGCTTTCTAAGCAGGTGTTATTGATCCGGCACTTTTATTTTGCCTCGCTGTTAAAAAGCAAACTGGGGCGAAGCTGCTGAGCTGGAATTCACTACTTTCAGATTTTTATTTTATCGGGCTTGTCTACACTGGTTCAATGACTCATATCTTTTAACTGCATTCAGTGCTTAGAAGCCTTGATTTCAGGAGCCAATGGCTTGGAGAAAGAAACTAAGATTTATGGTAGTGTAAAACAATTACCTTCAATGGGTCCTGGCTCAGGAGGGATAATCAAGCAGAAAACCCAGTCTCGTGAGAGATGCAAAAAGCAAAGTTTATTTTCACCATAGCTATGAGAAGGCAGAACAGCCATACACACCCACTTCAATGGTTCCGTACCATGCAATTGGCTGCTGCCCCGTGTGTCACAGTTAACAAAGAATATATATATATATTGGCTTATCTAAAATTGACCAATGGCTTAGGGTCTTCCTCACCTTCCACACCTTCTTTGGCATAAGTGATATGTCAAGGACAGAACGCCACAAGATTCAAAGTAACAGAGTTTATTAGATTACAGAACTCAAAAATGCCCGTAAAAACACAAGGGCCAGGCAGTTTTTGCCTTTAGGAGCAAAAAGGGACAAAAGTAAATGTTCAAAAGATAAACCGGATTAAACCGGAGTTTAATCCGGGTAAAAACAAACTGCTTGCTTCAGCCTAGGTATTAACAGAACGAAAGCCAAGGAACAAAAGATACAAAGAATGCAACTAATTGGCAGCAGATTCCTCTCTGCTGCCAGCACTGTGCTTAGAGTAACTTGCGTCGCTCCCACACACACACAGTAGACAGGATCTCCAACACGAGCAATTCAGCCAAGGATTGTAGAAGTAGAGTAGACCAGTTCCGTTCCGTAAATCAAAGCCAGAAGCAGACGTTTGTAGTTTTTCCAAGTCCAAGAAGGGGGGAAGACAAGCCGTGGTCAGTTCAGTCCGGGTTCTCAAAGCAGGAGATGGCGTCCGTCAGAAAGACGACGGAAGGTCAAGCTAATAAGAGTAAGCACAGGTTTGCACAAACAAATGCCCACACAATCCCTCCCGCCGTCTGACCCTGGATTTCAATCAACTTACGTCACAGCACAGGAAAGCACACAAGTCTTCAGGGAAGCGTCCCACACACACACGGATCCCAAGCGTTTGCCCAGATTACCTTGCCCGACGCAATTTGCAATTGCTCCCAAGCCCCATTTTATGCCAGTTACAAATCTTCATCACTGTCAGCTGTCCTCCTTAACCCGGGCGTTTCCTCATCACTTTCCTCGTCAGAGCTGGAACACCTCTGACTACGCCCAACAGCATCTCCAGCTGTGGATCCCGTCCCATCCCTCCAGCTAAGCCATGGGTCTAATCCTGAAGGTCCCCATTCATCTTCTGTCCCATCATGGCCAGTGGCCCCCAATTCCTCCCTTACCCGAGTCCAATCCATCTCATCCTCCTCTGAGCTAACCAGCCCTTCCTCCATTCTCTCCGTGAACCCTTCGAAAGACTCTTCGTCAGAGGGTGCTGCAAATATGTCTCGCAGTCTTTTTCTCTCTCGCTCCTCGAGAGTATCCGACTCTCGAGGAGTCTTACGCCCACGCCTGTCAGAAACAGAGCCACGAGGCTCAATCATAACACTATCCCCTCTCACAAAGGCCTCCTCCCCCGATGGCGGAGAAGTGGCAGTGATACCCTCCGCTATAGCACCACGACGACTAGAGGTATCAAGTTTCAACAGCGAACGATGAAAGACTGGATGGACCTTTAAACTAGACGGTAAACGCAAACGAAACGCAACAGAAGAAATCTTTTTAACGATAGGAAAGGGACCCAAATACCGAGGCGCAAACTTTCCCCCAGCCTGTTTAATATGTTTGGAAGATAACCACACCAAATCCCCTTCTTCCAACTCCTCCCCTGCCTGCCTGTGGCGGTCAGCCTGAGTCTTCTGCGTTGCCTTAGCTTCCAGCAGTAAGCGACGGGCAACATCATGCAATGCAGCCATTTCCGTAGAGCGGTACACAGGGTCCGAAGAGACCACATTGGTCGACGGCGCCACACCTCCCCGTGGGTGAAAACCATAAGTTAGCTCAAACGGCGTATGCTGACTAGATGTGTGCACCGCATTGTTGTAAGCAAATTCCGCCACCGGTAGCCACTTCACCCAAGCCGTGGGTTGATCTAAACAAAAACAACGCAGATATTGCTCTAAGAGCCCATTAACCCGTTCCGACTGTCCATCCGTTTGCGGATGAAAGGCTGAAGAAACGTTTAACTTAGTCCCCAAGCACTCATGGAAATGTTTCCAAAAGCGTGACACAAATTGCGGAGCCCTATCTGAAATAATCACCTCGGGTGCTCCGTGCAAACGATAGATGTGCTTAGTAAATAGTAAGGCCAACGTAGGGGCCGCCGGAATGGTTGAACAAGGAATAAAATGAGCCAGTTTACTAAATAAATCCACCACCACCCAAATACAAGTATAACCCCCAGACTTAGGCAAATCTGAAATGAAATCCATGGAAATGATTTGCCATGGCCTGTCCGGAACAGGTAAAGACGACAACAACCCTCTAGGGCGCCCAACAGGCGTCTTACTCTGCTGGCAAACGGCGCAGCTGTCACAAAAGCGCAGAATGTCTTGCCGCATCTTTGGCCACCAATAGCTCCTGGTAATGAGCTGCACGGTCTTGAATCTGCCAAAGTGCCCAGCCATGGGTTCGTCATGGTGGGCTCTAATCACCTCCAACCTGAGGGCCCCCACTGGTACGTAGACCTGCCCCCTGCGTACCAATACTCCGTCTTGATCTTGTAGATGCGGCAGTATGGTACGATTACCTGCTGAGAGCAGCATCAGTTGCTCCTGTGTCCACACATCATCCCTCTGAGCCTCAAGGATCTGGTCATGTAACCCGAGCTCATTATCTACAACACACAGAGAGGCAGTAGGCAAGATGGTCTGACATACAACCTGCTCATTGGTCTTAAACTCCGGCTTGCGGGATAAAGCATCGGCCCGCAAGTTTGCCTTCCCCTCTACGAACTGCACCTTGAAGTTAAACCTGGAGAAAAACAAAGCCCATCGGATTTGACGCTGGTTTAACTTCTTTGCTGTTTGCAAGTGCTCTAAATTCTTGTGATCAGATCTGACCACGATCTGGTGCCGTGCCCCTTCAAGCCAGTGCCGCCACACCTCAAACGCCACCTTAATCGCCAACAACTCCTTCTCCCATATGGTATAGTTCTGCTCGAAGGGTGTTAGTTGCCGCGAGTAAAATCCACAGGGACGCAAGGTCCCTGAGGAATCCTTCTGAGACAATACAGCCCCCAACGCGTAGCTAGAAGCGTCCGCTTCTACCACGAACGGTTTGTCAACATCAGGATGGGTTAGTATGTTGTCTGATTGAAAACTAGACTTAAGTTGTAGAAACGCCTCGTGAGCTTCCCGCCCCCACACAAATGGCTGTTTCTTGCGCAGAAGCTGCGTCAAAGGTACCGTGAGCTTTGCAAAATTCGGAATAAACTCCCGGTAGTAATTAGCAAAACCTAAGAACCTTTGTACATCCTTCTTAGTTTTCAGCTCCTGCCATGAGTTGACGGCGTCAACCTTATGTGGGTCCATTTTAAGTTCCCTACCTGACACTACATGACCTAGGAACTCCACTTCAGGCACATGAAAGACGCATTTGGAAGCCTTGGCGAAAAGCCCATTAGCCCGCAGTCGGTGCAGAACCTGCTTGACATGTTGACGATGTTCTTTTTCGTCCTTAGAAAAAATCAAGATATCATCCAAATAAATCACTAAAAATTGGTCAATTAGGTCCCTGAACACATCGTTCATGAACCTCTGGAAGACCGCAGGAGCATTACAAAGCCCAAAAGGCATGACTCGGAACTCGTGGCATCCGAAACACGTGTTAAATGCCGTCTTCCATTCATCCCCTTCCCGTATACGGATTAAGTTATAGGCCCCCCGCAGGTCAAGCTTGGTAAAGACCTTAGCCCCTTGCACCCTTGATAACAGTTCCGAGATTAAAGGGAGCGGGTACCTATCCCGAATGGTGTATTTGTTTAGGATCCGATAGTCGCAGACCAGCCTAAGTTCCCCAGTCTTTTTGGCTACAAAGAATACTGGTGCCGCAGTTGGAGAACTAGATGGGCGAATAAACCCCTTGGCTAAATTGTCATCTAAAAACTCCCGCAAAGCTTGCCTTTCCGGTACAGTCAAGGCATACAGCCTCCCTGCTGGCAGTTTCGCACCTTCTGCCAACTTGATGGCGCAATCATATGGCCTGTGCGGTGGTAATTTGTCCGCTTCTCTTTTACAAAATACATCAGAGAACTCCCCATACTCAGCAGGCACTCCCTCCATATCAGCATGAGTAACGTTTAGAGTGCAACAATCCTGCCTCTTTAAGATCACTTTACGTGTTGCCCAATCCACTTGTGGGTTTACTACAGCTAGCCAATCCATCCCCAGGATCACATCATATCTAGGCAAGCTCGTAATATCCCACACAAACGTTCCCGTTACTCCCTGCACCTCCCACGTTACTGCTGAGGTTTCCTGGTTAACCACCCCAGTCTCCAGCAGTCTCCCATCTGCTCCCTCCACCCACACGTCGCATGCCTTGCGCACTCTAGGAATGCCATGCTTCTTAGCAAACTCAATATCTACATAGGAGACCGTAGCTCCTGAGTCCAGCAGTGCCAGAGTAGAAACAAGTTCCCTTCCCCCAACAGATAATGTAATGGGTACGAAAACATGCTTCCTCCCCTCAGTTGACTGCTTGAGGAGCCCTAGTGCGTTGGACTCACGTCGCACTAGGGCTGGCCTTTTCCCGAAAGCTGGGAAGGTTTCACATTACAATTTTTGGCAAAATGCCCAGCATTCCCACAGTACAAACACAAGCCCAGCTGCCTCCTACGGCTCTTTTCCTCTGTAGACAGTTTTTTAAAGACCCCAAGCTCCATGGGCTCTTCCCCCATCACCACAGGTGCCCTGGTTACATGCATAGGTGGCGCACACATTGCTTTTGAGTGTTTACGAGCCTCGAACCTTGCGTCTAAACGCAACACCTTAGCTACTAGGGCGTCCCAGCTTTCAGCCGGCTCCAAGCGTGCTAATTCATCCTGGAGCATATCACTTAACCCGGCAGTAAATAAAAGCATGAATGCATCTTCCCCCCAATCCAGCTGGTGGCGATACAGGTTAAACTTATTTAAGTAATCCAAAACAGTCCCCTTTCCCTGTTTCAACCGATACAGAGCCCACCCAGCGTTCTCCGTGCGGAGAGGATCCCCAAAAGTATCAGTTAACAACCTTTTGAAATTATTCAAATTGTCCTTGACTGGGTCATTTCCCAAAATTAAATTAGTGGCCCATTGTCCTGCGGGACCGGTCAACAAACTCAAAATAAAAGCCACCTTGCTAGTGTCAGTAGGAAAAGCATGAGCACTGAGCTGAGAAAAATAAAGCTCCACTTGTGCCAAAAAGGTTGGCAACTTGCACCTGGTTCCGTCAAAGCGTTCAGGAGTCAAAACATGTCCTTTCACAGCAAAAGCTGTTTGGCTTAAGGCCGTTTGCAATTGGTCTACTTTGGCTCTTAACTCATCCATCGTCTTCCTGACGGGTTTATTGCTGCAATAAACTTTTTATGGGCGTCGGGCAATCTGTCAAGGACAGAACGCCACAAGATTCAAAGTAACAGAGTTTATTAGATTACAGAACTCAAAAATGCCCGTAAAAACACAAGGGCCAGGCAGTTTTTGCCTTTAGGAGCAAAAAGGGACAAAAGTAAATGTTCAAAAGATAAACCGGATTAAACCGGAGTTTAATCCGGGTAAAAACAAACTGCTTGCTTCAGCCTAGGTATTAACAGAACGAAAGCCAAGGAACAAAAGATACAAAGAATGCAACTAATTGGCAGCAGATTCCTCTCTGCTGCCAGCACTGTGCTTAGAGTAACTTGCGTCGCTCCCACACACACACAGTAGACAGGATCTCCAACACGAGCAATTCAGCCAAGGATTGTAGAAGTAGAGTAGACCAGTTCCGTTCCGTAAATCAAAGCCAGAAGCAGACGTTTGTAGTTTTTCCAAGTCCAAGAAGGGGGGAAGACAAGCCGTGGTCAGTTCAGTCCGGGTTCTCAAAGCAGGAGATGGCGTCCGTCAGAAAGACGACGGAAGGTCAAGCTAATAAGAGTAAGCACAGGTTTGCACAAACAAATGCCCACACAATCCCTCCCGCCGTCTGACCCTGGATTTCAATCAACTTACGTCACAGCACAGGAAAGCACACAAGTCTTCAGGGAAGCGTCCCACACACACACGGATCCCAAGCGTTTGCCCAGATTACCTTGCCCGACGCAATTTGCAATTGCTCCCAAGCCCCATTTTATGCCAGTTACAAATCTTCATCACTGTCAGCTGTCCTCCTTAACCCGGGCGTTTCCTCATCACTTTCCTCGTCAGAGCTGGAACACCTCTGACTACGCCCAACAGCATCTCCAGCTGTGGATCCCGTCCCATCCCTCCAGCTAAGCCATGGGTCTAATCCTGAAGGTCCCCATTCATCTTCTGTCCCATCATGGCCAGTGGCCCCCAATTCCTCCCTTACCCGAGTCCAATCCATCTCATCCTCCTCTGAGCTAACCAGCCCTTCCTCCATTCTCTCCGTGAACCCTTCGAAAGACTCTTCGTCAGAGGGTGCTGCAAATATGTCTCGCAGTCTTTTTCTCTCTCGCTCCTCGAGAGTATCCGACTCTCGAGGAGTCTTACGCCCACGCCTGTCAGAAACAGAGCCACGAGGCTCAATCATAACATGATATCTGTGACCTCACTTGTTGATTTCAAGCTAACTTTTGGTCTTGGAACTTTCTGGAGAAAGGCACCAGCTCACAGGAAGGGAGGGGCACATGCAGAGACAAAGCCACATAGGCAAAAGTTTACTATTTTCCATTCTATGATAATCTGGGATCAGATCCTCTCAAATGAGGCCCATTCGTGAATTTGCTGCTTTCTCTGTTGATAAAAAATGAAGGTACAGTGTTCCCTCACTTATCGCTGGGATTAGGTTCCATGATCACCCGCAATAAGTGAAAATCCGCGAAGTAGGGACACTATATTTATTTTAATATATATACATTATTTTAGTAGTTATACACTATTTTAAGTCTTTATCAACCAATCGTGTGTTGATAAATTGCCTCCTTCTCCTCTCGTTGTTGCTTGGCCTCCTTTTCTCTCCCTTCAGCTTCTCCTTCCTCCCTTCCTTAGGCTGTAATTTGTAATTTTTATGATTTGTAATAGTGTTTTAGAGTTTATTGAATAACCGCGAAACAGCGAATCCGCGAAAAGTGAACCGCGAAGTAGTGAGGGAACACTGTATTTCAATCACGGAGGCTTGGGCAAAGTGCTTTGAAAAGTTACACCGAGCTTCTTGTTCATCGTTTTTATCCTCTGTAATATTTCTCGTTCTCCTTCTCTATCTTGCTCTTCTCGGTGGCACCGTTCTTCTCAACAGCTGATGGCCCCCAGAGGCTGAAAAATCTACTTGTTTTGGACTACAGCTTCTAGAATCCCCAAGGCAGCATGATGGCTGGAGTGATCTGGGAGTTTTAGTCCAAAAAAGTAAGTTTCACAAACTCTGGTGACCTCTATTGCTTGCCGTTCCTCTGCGTGTCCATAGAATTACACCTTGCCAAGTGTCATTGTGAGTTAGAGAGTTCTTCTCGGCAGTTTCAGATGTCTATTGTGCCTCCAGAATTTGTTTTAATTTATAATAAAGAAAGGAAGTATAAATACAGCTGTGTTTCCGAAGCCCACAAAAATGGTGCATCAAGGCGACACGCTGAAGATAAAGCCTCCTGACCTTGTAAAATTCAAGGGCAAATTTTATGCCATGTGTGTTTGTTTTTATTTCAAAAGAGTGTTTGCTGAGCTAAGCCAAGGAAAACAGAGACTTAACCGTCTGGCGAAATGTGATGATAATTGATACCCATCCTTATAGTAGATGTTTCTCTCTCTTGTGCCTCCTTTATTTACCGGGGGATTTTCAGTAAGCCTTCCATTAACTAAGATCCCACATCCTTTTTTTCCTTTAATAAGCTTAAAGAAATTGAGACCTCTGCTGCTTTCTTCCCTTTTATAATCACTCGGAGGAAAAGTTTAGCAGCCTGAGATACTAATACCACAAAGGAAAAGAGAATAAATCCTCAATTACAAGTAATTTATAGAAATGAAAATTCAACTGTGATGACAAATCTTTGTACAGTAGAGTCTCACTTATCCAACGTAAATGGGCCAGCAGAACGTTGGATAAGCGAATATGTTGGATAATAAGGAGAGATTAAGGAAAAGCCTATTAAACATCAAATGAGGTTATGATTTTACAAATGAAGCACCAAAACATCATGTTATACAACAAATTTGACAGAAAAAGTAGTTCAGTACACAGTAATGTTATGTTGTAATTACTGTATTTACGAATTTAGAACCAAAATATCACGATGTATTGAAAACATTGACTACAAAAATGCGTTGGATAATCCAGAATGTTGGATAAGCGAGTCTTGGATAAGTGAGACTCTACTGTATTTGCATACATGATGACTAAAGAGAGATCCATATGAGAGTGGCAACTATATGACATACATTAAATTATTTGGAATTTGTAAGGTCCTTCATCTATTGAATTCAAGGTGGTAGACACTTGTCTTTCTAGTGATGCAGTATGAGGCCCCTTCTGCCATATAAAATCCAGATTATTTGTTTTGCACTGGATTATATGGCAGTGTAGACTCATATAATCCAATTCAAAGCAGATAGGATTATCTTCAATGATAATCCGGGTTATATGGCCATGTAGAGGGGTCCTGAGTAATTTCCACAAAGTCTTAGACCTTTTTCGGGAAGTGAAACCAAAAACATCCAAATACAGTAGAGTCTCGCTTATCCAACACTCGCTTATCCAACATTCTGGATTATCCAATGCATTTTTGTAGTCAATGTTTTCAATACATCGTGATATTTTGGTGCTAAATTCGTAAATACAGTAATTACTACATAGCATTACTGCTTATTGAACTACTTTTTCTGCCAAATTTGTTGTATAACATGATGTTTTGGTGCTTAATTTGTAAAATCATAACCTTATTTGATGTTTAATAGACTTTTCCTTAATCTCTCCTTATTATCCAACATATTCGCTTATCCAAGGTTCTGCCGGCCAGTTTACGTTGGATAAGTGAGACTCTACTGTAGCTTCAAAGTTCAGTATTGAATTGCAAATTGATTTTTTAAAATTTGTGTTAGAAGTGACTTGAGAACATACTGCAAGTCACTTCTGGTGTGAGAGAATTGGCTGTCTACAGAGATGTTGCCCAGGAGATGCCCAGATGTTTTAGCTGGGAGGCTTCTCTCATGTATATATTGTATTGATAATAATATTATGATGTAATACAATGTAATAATAATAATACACTATTATAATTGTATATTTATATTACATGTAATATTACTAATAATATTGCAATATAGTCGTAAAGTACAATATAATAATATATAATGCTTATATAGTGCTGTGGGGATGGAGATGTTTTTATTAAATAAATATATTATATATTATATTATATTATAACCGCTGCCACCAGTCTAGAGATGTTTTTATTTAAACACTGCCACCAATTATTAAAAATGTTTATAATGCGGCCACCAGATATAAAGGGGATTATCCACGCTTGCCACCACTATGGGAAGATGTAGCCACTAGCTACTTAGAGAGCAGACCTTTTAAATGTTGTTTTTCTTTCTCTTCTTATTTACTCTTGATGGTAATATATGTGTCAGAGACTGAAATGTTTGAAAGAACAATAACATGTTTATTCAGGTACAAAGCTTAATGGTTACAGTAACTTTCTCTTTAGAGGCACTTTAATTAACAGTTGCAAAGCTAGAATGAGGTGTTTCAAACTCTTTAAAACGTCACTTCTTTCTTTACTGCTTTTAAATCGCAGTCACCCTGTGAATTACAATTACAGATTATCTGTTCCTCATCAGGAGACAGACTACCTTAAAATAAGTCACCAAACTTATTTTAAATTGACTCAAGATAAGCAATTGAGCCTCCCTGATCCCTTCAACTTAGGGTCAGTCTTCCCTGTACCTCATCAGGGCACAGACTAACTGCTTCTTTTTTAAACCTGCACTTCTCCACCAAAACGGCAGTTGGCTCCGCCCACTTCTCCATGGCAACCAACTCTGAAGTGCAGAGATGCAATAACTGAAATATTGACTCTTTTAAAACCCAATTAAAACATAACATCTGTAAACTAAAAAAATCACACTTCATTACAAGTGCTAATATTGTTCTATACTAATAATATAATTTATTGTATGTATAAATAACTTGTAAGCCGCCCTGAGTCCTCTTTGGGGTGAGAAGGGCAGCATATAAATGTCTCTAATAAATAAATAAATAAATGTCCCCGCAAGCTAGAGCTGACAGATGGGAGCTCACCCCATCTTGTGGATTCGAGCCACCAACCTTCAGGTCAGCAACCCAACCTTCAGGTCAGCAGTTCAGCTGGCACAAGGGCTTAAGCGGCTGAGAGGGAAAAGGAAAGGGCCTGAAGCTGTTAGGAATTCTGGGAGTTGGAGTCTAAAACACCTGGAGGGCCAAAGTTGACCCATGCCTGGTTTAAACTGACTGTGCTTTACTATCTTGAAAGAAATGCCTGAATCCCATTGTCGGTGCCAACTGCAAACTTATATGATTCAGTCAACGGCATCTTGGATTTTGGATCCATCTTTAAATTTTATAAAAACTTGCATTTTTGGTGCTGTAACATTCCAGACACTAAATATGTAGCAGGAAAACCTCAATTACAATATAGGCCTGCTGTGTCAAGGGAAAACAATGCTCGGGATTCTGCCTCTCCTTCGTAAATGAATTTATTCTGTGGTTTAGACTTTCAGCAAAAGAATTCAAAGCTTCAAAAGAATTTATTGGGCATTATTTTTGGACACGCTTTTGTTTTCTGCTCCCCTATATTCACACTGCAGTCTGAATTGCTGCTGTACTGCTGTCGTATTTCAGTCCTTTTTTTTTCTTCAGTTGTGTCAAATACAGTAGAGTCTCACTTATCCAACATAAACGGGCCGGCAGAACGTTGGATAAGCGAATATGTTGGATAACAAGGAGGGATTAAGGAGAAGCCTATTAAAATAATAATACACTATTATAATTGTATATTTATATTATATATAATATTACTAATAATATTGAAGTATAGTCGTAAAGTACAATATAATACAGTAGAGTCTCACTTATCCAAGCTAAATGGGCCAGCAAAAGCTTGGATAAGCGAATATCTTGGATAATAAGGAGGGGTTAAGGAGAAGCCTATTAAACATCAAATTAGGTTATGATTTTACAAATTAAGCACCAAAACATCATGTTATACAACAAATTTGACAGAAAAAGTAGTTCAATACGCAGTAATGTTATGTTGTAATTACTGTATTTACGAATTTAGCACCAAAATATCACGATATGTTGAAAACATTGACTACAAAAATGTGTTGGATAATCCAGAATTTGGATAAGCGAATGTTGGATAAGTGAGACTCTACTGTATTTGCATTTGCATTATGCTGTTTAAAGACATAAAACTGAAAAGGGTATGATTGGGTTGCTGTGGGTTTTCCGGGCTGTATGGCCATGTTGCAGAAGCATTCTCTCCTGACGTTTCACCCATATTTATGGTAGGCATCCTCAGAGGTTGTGAAATCTGTTGGAAACTAGGCAAGTGGGGTTTATATATCTGTATAATGTCCAGGGTGGGAGAAAGAACTCTTATCTGTTTGCTGTTTACTCCATGAGAATTATACACATTACATTTATATATACAGTAGAGTCTCAATTATCCAACACTCGCTTATCCAACGTTCTGGATTATCCAATGCATTTTTGTAGTCAATGTTTTCAATACATTGTGATATTTTGGTGCTAAATTCATAAATACAGTAATTACTACATAGCATTACTGCGTATTGAACTACTTTTTCTGTCAAATTTGTTGTTAAATATGATGTTTTGGTGCTCTATTTGTAAAATCATAACCTAATTTGATGTGTAATAGGCTTTTCCTTAATGCCTCCTTATCATCCAACATATTTGCTTATCCAACATTCTGCTGGCCCATTTATGTTGGATAAGTGAGACTTTACTGTATATATTATTCTATTATTATTGTACTATATTATCATATTATTACCATTATATTATTATTATATTATTCATTAATCATGACTAAATTGAAACTAGAATAGAGAGAAATCAGCATGGAAACTGCAAGAGGTACCATAGATTGTTGTACATGGAAATAATGGTATTAAATAGTTTTTGATTTATTAAATACAGTTATATATTACAATTATACATTTTTAATATTTAAACTATACATATTGCGAAATTATGGTTTTTTTCTCTCAAAGTGACACACCACCCAAGTCATGCTAGGTTTTTTTTGGTGAATTTTGACACACCAAGCGCAAAAGCTTGCCCATCATTGATCTAGACAAATAGTGAATTTTTTATTTGGTCCCAATTTTTTCAGCTGCATGGTTTAATTGCAGGTTTATTCCTGAGCCGTGGTCCCCTTGCAGTGCTTCTTGTGGCCACGGCGTTCAGGTGCGTGGCATGAAGTGCCGTATTTACCTCGCATTTACTCAGACGGAAGTGGAGCTGCCCGATGAAGAGTGTGAGGAGTCCGAACTGGTGACTGAACGTAGTTGTCACCTGGAGCCCTGTGATGGTGATCCTGTCCCATTCCTTCCAGATTTTTCACCTTCTGAAGACGCTGGTGATGTTGTCTATGACTGGGAATACATCGGATTTACCCCGTGCTCGGCCACATGTATTGGAGGTATTACTGTGGATACTTTTTTACAAGCATCTATAAAGGTTGTTAGCTGTGGGCATGCTCCCTGTGCACTTCTGAATAGTTCAAAGAAATATTTTCAATTGGTTGCTGTGAGTTTTCCAGGCTGTATGGCCATGTTCCAGAAGCATTCTCTTCTAATGTTTTGCCCACATCTACGGCAGGCATCCTCAGAGGTTGTGAGGTCTGTTGGAAGCTAGGCAAGTGAGCTTTATATATCTGTGGAATCTATCTATATAAAAGAGTGATGGCATCATGGCGACCCACAAAACAACAAAACTACAGGCCCCCCAACCTCGAAATTTGACAACATAACCCATCATCCATGCCTCTAGGTTGATACAACAAAAAGAAAAGAAAAATAAAGTCCTAATGAGAGAGAGAGGAATAATTGCTTTTATCCAATTGCTGCCAGTTAGAAGGCTAAGCTCCTCCAACTTGGTCTCCTAGCAACCCAATAAAAAATAATAAAAAACACTAAAAATTAATACAATAAAATACTATAATAACAAAAAATAACTAAAAATAATACAAGAAAATAATATAATATAAAAAATAAAAATATAACTTACAATAAAATTAATACAAAATTGCAAATAATGTCAAATAAAAATTACACAACAATTTTTAACCAATACCACCACCACTTTGCCACAGCAACGCGTGGCCGGGCACAGCTATATATCTCTAAAATCAGGACTGTACATAAAGAGCAACACTCAGAAAACAGAGTAATTCCAGATATGAAACAATGAGAGCCAGTTAATACCTCCCAACAAAGGATTCCCCCAGACAGGAAGCAGCTGGGCTTTTAAGCTGCAAGGCTATTCAATGCTAATCAACATGGCCAATTGCAACATTCACACTTGCTTCAAGCAGACAAGAGTTCTTTCTCTCCCCTTGGACATTGTTTCACAACTACAGTAAAGTCTCACTTATCCAACATAAATGGGCCGGCAGAACGTTTAAAGGACCTCATCTCTAATTTAATGGCCACATCTCAATGCTATGCAATCCTGGCATTCGTAGTTGGTGAGCCACTAGCATTCTTTGCAGAGAAAGCTCAAGACTTTGTAAAACTACATTACAGTAGAGTCTCACTTATCCAAGCTAAACGGGTCGGCAGAAGCTTGGATAAGCGAATATCTTGGATAATAAGGAGGGACTAAGGAAAAGCCTATTAAACATCAAATTAGGTTATGATTCCAACTCCATTATTTTATGAGTTGTGAAAGCTCTTTTTTGGATTATAATTCCCATCAAATTAGGTTATGATTTTACAAATTAAGCAAATTAAGTTATACAACAAATTTGGCAGAAAAAGTAGTTCAATACGCAATAATATTATGTTGTACAGTAGAGTCCCACTTATTAAACATTTGCTTATCCAACATTCTGGATTAGCCAACACATTTTTGTAGTCAATGTTTTCAATACATCGTGATATTTTGGTGCTAAATTTGTAAATACAGTAATTATTACATAGCATTACTGTGTATTGAACTATCTTTTCTGTCAAATTTGTTGTATAACATGATGTTTTGGTGCTTAATTTGTAAAATCATAACCTAATTTGATATTTAATAGGCTTTTCCTTAATCTCTCCTAATTATCCAACATATTCGCTTATCCAACATTCTGCCGGCTGGTTTATGTTGGATAAGTGAGACTCTGGTGTAATTACTGTATTTACAAATTTAGCAGCAAAATATCATGATATATTGAAAACATTGACTACAAAAATGGCTTGGATAATCCAGAAGCTTGGATAAGAGAGGCTTGGATAAGTGAGACTCTACTGTAATGCATTATTTGGCAGTGTAGATCCAGTCTAAGATCCCTTTGCAACTTTGTAAACTTCCCCAAGTATGGCCTTCCTATAAGAGACACTTTTTGTTGCCACTGTAGAGATAAAAGTGGGACATCAATAAATATAATAATAATAACAACACCAACAAGAGTAACTGTAACAACAACCTTTCAGTGGGTTGCTGTGTGTCTTTCGGGCTGTATGGCCATGTTCCAGAAGCTTTCTCTCCTGATGTTTCACCCACATCTGTGGCAGGCATCCTCAGAGGTTGTGAGATCATATCTCACATCCTCAGAGGTTGCCATACCTCACAACCTCTGAGGATGCCTGCCACAGATGTGGGAGAAACGTCAGGAGAGAAAGCTTCTGGAACATGGCCATACAGCCCGAAAGACACACAGCAACCCAATGATTCTGGCCATAAAAGCCTTCGACAATACTTATATTATTCTTATCCACTGATACCGGAATGAATGAGACTCTACTGTATTTCAAGGCAGTTAAAGTGGATCCATTCTGCAGCATAGATGCACCCCAAAAATTATTTTCCATTGGCTTTTTAACACTTTGGCTCTAAACACACAGCAACTGTAATGCACACTGTTTTGGCCAAATGACAAAGAGCACACTTTTTGCCACTGCGCATTACATTTGGCAGCAAATACTTTTTTTTGGTTTCAGGGTTTTGGAAACAGAGGTGTGCATTAGATTCAATGGTGCATTAGGATCAAATAAATATGGCATTTCTTATTGACTTGCTTCATTAAGAGCAGGGGTCCCCAAACTAAGGCCCGGGGGTCGGATGCAGCCCACCGAAGCCATTTATACGGCCCCCACGGCACAAGGGCAGAAGGGGGTTGGACTAAATGAACCAAGGGTTCTCTTCTTCTCTTACAACCATTATTATTATTATTATTATTATTATTATTATTATTATTATTATTATTATTATTATTTATTAACATTGAGGCTGGGTGGCTATCTGTCAGGGGTGTTTTGCTTGTGCTTTCGGTGCACAAAGGCAGAAGGGGGTTGGACTCAATGGCCCAAAGGGTCTCTTCCAACCCTCTTTTTTATTATTATTGCTGTTGTTGTTGTTGTTGTTGTTGTTATTATTATTATTATTAACATTGAGGCTGGGTGGCCATCTGTCAGGGGTGCTTTGCTTGTGCTTTCGGTGCACAAAGGCAGAAGGGGGTTGGACTCAATGGCCCAAGGGGTCTCTTCCAACCCTCTTTATTATTATTATTATTATTATTATTATTATTATTATTATTATTATTATTATTATTAACATTGAGGCTGGGTGGCCATCTGTCAGGGGTGCTTTGCTTGTGTTTTCAGTGCACAAAGGTAGAAGGGGATTGGACTCAATGGCCCAAAGGGTCTCTTCCAACTCTCTTTTTATTATTATGGCTGTTGTTATTATTATTATTATTATTATTATTATTATTATTATTATTATTATTATTATTGTTCGGTGGCCAACTATAGTCCAGCCCTCCAATGGTCCGAAGGATTGTGAACTGGCCCCCTGTTTAAAAAGTTTGGGGACCCCTGATTAAGAGTGTCATTCTCAAAAAGTTTCTGGACTACTCATGGCATAACATTGGCTGTGGTTGATCTAGTCAAGCGCATAATATTCTTGCCAAAAGTGCCCTTCCAAGTTGTGGCTTGGGTTGCTCCAAGTTGTGGCATGGGTAATGTCCAGCTTATGACCTAATACACATTTGGATCATTTGGGGCCGATGGAAAGCCCGTTATAAAAAATTATTTGTCACTCTCTTTCTGCTATAATATGAAAAGCATAAAATACATGCTAACCTTTGTCTCATAGGTGGAGATGTTTTCCAACTCTTGACTTTTTCCAGAGACAGATTAAAAATAAAAAAATGGCCTTTTTAACCACGAAAAGATTATTTGTGATGAATGAGCGGAATAGCGATTTATGCCCATAATTGTTTAACTATTGCACAGGTGGAAAAGAAAGAAATGGAATGGAATAAAAGCTGAATACATTCTAATAGTAAGGATGTATTTTTTTTCTTTATTAGAAAGTGCAGAGAAAGTATGAAAGTGCTTGAAATCTGGCAAATCAGAGAACTATTAAGCTGTCTTGAAATGAGAATTGTAGGCTCTCTGAAGCCACAGGGGGAAATGCATTTAAAAGCAAGGAAACAGATTCCCTGAACTATGACCATTTTCTGTCTTGCATATCACATTAAGCTAGATTTCCCCCTTGGTATACATAATATCAACAAAACCACCATAACAGAATGAAGTTCAGTATTATGTCTCTTACTATGACAGAGGTAATGATTACTTGTTTTATGGCCCTTGCATTCTGACGTATCTAGATTCAAGGGGCCGGGCTAATAATAGATTAAGCCAAGGATTGGCAGATCTTTTTTGTTTGTAGTCAATAGATCCTACAGCTGCAAAGTACAATCGCTGTATCTGCAGTTTCATTTATCCATAACTGACATGGTATGCGTTCTTTATAGGGGCCCCCGGTGGCACAGCGTGTTAAAGCACAGAGCTGCTTAACTTGCGGACCGAAAGGTCCCAGGTTCGAATCCGGGGAGCGGAGTGAGCGCCCGCTGTTAGCCCCAGCTTCTTCTAACCTAGCAGTTCAAAAACATGCAAATATGAGTAGATTCATAGGTACCGCTACTGTGGGAAGGTAATGGCACTCCAGGCAGTCATGCTGGCCACATGACCATGGAGGTGTCTAGGGACAATGCCGGCTCTTCGGCTTAGAAATGGAGATGAGCACCAACCCCCAGAGTCGGACACAAATGGACTTAATGTCATGGGAAAACCTTTACCTTTACCTATGTATTCTTTAGGCATCTTCTAGGCCAGTGATGGCCAACCTATGACACGCGTGTCAGCACTGACACGCCTAGCCATTTTTGCTGACACGCTGCCGCACGCAGATTGATTGGATGACTATGTCTTTTGTGTCCAAATTTCGTGTGATTGGGTCCAGTGGTTTTGTTGTTTACTCCATGGAAATTATGCACATTACGTTTATATATCTATATATATAAAAGAGTGATGGAATCCTGGCGACCGACAAAACAACAAAACTAAACACACCACAACCTCGAAAATTGATAGCACAACCCCTCATCCACGCCTCTAGGTTGATACAACAAAAAGAAAAGAAAAATAAAGTCCTTATTAGAGGGAGAGGAATAATTGTTTTTATCCAATTGCTGCCAGTTAGAAGGCTAAGCTCTGCCAGGGGACAGGCAGAGTTAAGCCTCACTTAGGCCTCGTCCACACTGCCTATAAAATACAGACACCACCAGACAACACCACAGCAACGCGTGGCCGGGCACAGCTAGTATATATATAAAAGGGTAAAGTTGTTTGCGCCATGACTATAACAACACAACTATACGCCCCAGAACCACCAAACTTGACAACAGGACGCAAAAGCCTTGCCTCAAGGTTCATACAACAAAAAAACACAGCAGGAACCTAAAAGGGGGCTAAAAAACCCAAAAAACGGCAACAAACCATCTGCGCAGGCAGGAAACAATTAGGGCCACCTAACACTTCCCAACAAATGATTACCCCACCCAGGAAGCTGTCTGCGTTTCAGATTACAAGGCCATTAAATGCTAATCAAGGTGACTAATAACAGCATTCATATCTCCCACACCGAGACTACTCATTATATTCCACCTCACCAAACAAGGATTCCCATATGAAGAAAACGGCCAGGTTTTCAACCTCCAAAGCTATTCACTGCTATTCCACTTGGCGAACAAGACATTCTGAAAAGCGTGGCCAGGCAAAGCTAGTCTATATATATAAGTATATCATTATATTATTATTCTATTATTATTGTAGTATATTATCATATTATTACTATTATATTATTATTATATTAGTTATTATTCATGACTACAGTGAAACTAGAATAGAGAGAAATCAGCGTGGAAACTGCACGAGGTACCATAGATTGTTGTACATGGAAATAATGGTAGTAAATAGTTTTTAATTTATTAAATACAGTTATATATTACAATTATATATTTTTGTTATTTAAACTATATATATTGCGAAATTATGGTTTTGTTTTTTTTCTCAAAGTGACACACCACCCAAGTCATGCTAGGTTTTTTTTTTTTTTGGTGAATTTTGACACACCAAGCACAAAAGGTTGCCCATCATTGTTCTAGGCCAGGGGTCCCCAAACTTTTTAAACAGGGGGCCAGTTCACGATCCTTCGGACCGTTGGAGGGCCGGACTATAGTTGGCCGCCGAGCAATAATAATAATAATAATAATAATAATAATAATAATAATAATAATAATAGAGGGTTGGAAGAGACCCCTTGGGCCATTGAGTCCAGTCCCCTTCTGCCTTTGTGCATCGAAAGCACAAGCAAAACACCCCTGACAGATGGACACCCAGCCTCAATGTTAATAATAGTAGTAGTAGTAGTAATAATAATAATAATAATAATAATAATAATAGAGGGTTGGAAGAAACCCCGTGCGCCATTTAGTCAAACCTCCTTCTGCCTTTGTGCGCCAAACGCACAAGCAAAGCACCCCTGACAGATGGCCACCCAGCCTCAATGTTGTTAATAATAATAATAATAATAATAATAATAATAATAATAATAATAATAATAAATTACGATCTGCCAACTGCAAAAGGCCACCCTACTGGGATCTGCACGCATCATCCGAAAATACATCACACACTTGGGAAGTGTTCGACTTGTGATTTTTTTTATACGAAATCCAGCATATCTATTTTGTTTGCTGTGTCATAATAAAATAATAATAATAATAATAATAATAATAATAATAATAATAATAATAATAATAATAATAATAAGGGTTGTAAGAGAAGAGACCCCTTGGGTCATTTAGCCCAACCCCCTTCTGCCCTTGTGCCATGGGGGGCCGGATAAATGGCTTCGATGGGCCGCATCCGGCCCCCGGGCCTTAGTTTGGGGACCCCTGTTCTAGGCTGTCCTTATAGTATTCTTGGGCCAGACATCCTTCATTTCATTATTCCTTATTGCCGTTATTCGTTGTTTTGCATCTTCATATCTCCCCCGCATAAAGAGAAGTTGTACTGTGTGATAAAAACTAGGATATATTTCAGTATTCAACTATATGATGTGATCCTGGGAGATCCATGTTATAGTCTCCAGAAGCTAAGAAAGACTTTCAGGGTTGTTGTATGTCTTTCGGGCTGTGTGGCCATGTTCCAGAAGTATTCTCTCCTGACGTTTCGCCCACATCTTTGGCAGGCATCCTCAGAGGTTGTGAGGTATGGATAAACTAAGTAAGGAAAGGAAAGAATATATATCTTTGTAGAGTCCAGGGTGTGGCAAGAGTCCTTTGTCACTGGGAAGCCAGCATTAATGTTTCAGTTAATCACCTAATTAGCATTGGAAAGGTTTTTGTCTCTTGCCTGGGGGCATCCTTTGTTCAGTCATTAGCCCTCAGAGTGTTGGTTCCCATCTACTGTTTTGATTTTAGAGTTTTGTAATACTGGTAGCCAGATTTTGTTCATTTTCACGGTTTCTTCCTTTCTGTTAAAGTTGTCCACATGCTTGTGGATTTCAATGGCTTCTCTGTGTAGTCTGACATGATAGTTGTCGGAATGTGTTCTCAACTAATATACAGTGTCCAGGCTGTGGGCGAAACATCAGGAGAGAATACTTCTGGAACATGGCCACACAGCCCGAAAGACATACAACAACCCTGTGATCCCGGCCATGAAAGCCTTCGACAACGCATTGACTTTCGGTCTCACCTTGTAGACTTGTTGTGAAGTCAAATTTAGAAGAAGAGCTACAATATGGAAGAAGCACAGGATAGACATAATAATATTAAATACATCTCCATTGTACTTGTTTTGGGATATGTTGATGTGTTTGATTTGGGAATAATGATACACTCCCACAGGTCATTTATTAATTTGAATTCAATGTGTGCCTTGAAGATTCAGTTGCTTTAAGTGATTACAAACTTGGGTCAGAGATACCCTGTTTCCCTGAAAATAAGACATGCCCAGAAAATAAGACCTAGTAAAGGTTTTGCTGAATTGCTAAATATAAGGCCTCCCTCAAAAGTAAGACCTAGTAAAGTTTTTGTTTGGAAGCATGCAGAATCGGTAAATGTACATACCATAGATTGTTATACATGGAAATAAAGGTAGTAACAAGAAATATTAATAATAATAATAATAATAATAATTAATAATAATAACTTTATTCTTGTATCCCACCTCCATCTCCCAGAAGGGACTCAGGGCAGCTTACACAGGGACAAGCCCAACAACAACATAAATTTACATACAAACAGAAATTTAAAACAGTAATTTTAAAACAGTATAGCAATAAAATATAATATAGAAATTCTTGAAAGGATTCACAGTTTGGTTGTGCTGTTTTGTGATGACAACTACTGTACAGTAGATAATAAATTTTCATTTTTAAAAATTCAACCATAAATGTGAATTCGTCTTTGTGGAAAAATAATACATCCCCTGAAAATAAGACCTAGCGCATCTTCGGGAGCAAAAATTAATATAAGACACTGTCTTATTTTCGGGGAAACAGGGTAAGAGAAATTGTCCATTTTTTAATATTTGGATTATGGCTTGAGAGTGTTTGTTTTGCAACAGCAACTTTTCTACATTTCTGTGTTTCAATATATGTTTATAATTTGCTATTTTAATGCATGTTTGTGTATTTATGACCCAGGGACTCAGGAGGCCATTGCAGTGTGTTTGCATGAACAGACAAAGCAAATGGTAAATGAGAGCTTATGTGACAGATTCAAAAAACCTCCAGCAATGAGCCGCGTGTGCAATACAAGGCCTTGCCTCCCAAGGTAGGACTCTGCATTGTGGAAAGCTTGCTTTAATATTTGTTTGAGAGACATCTGGGGTTAGCAAACGGGAGTCATGTTGGGGCAAAACAAGCCATTCCTGCTTGAAGAAAGTGTGGAGCACAGCTTTCTCTGTAGAGTTGCCTTAAAGCTCAATTTGAGAGAAAGACGGGATATAAATTCAATCAGTAAACCAGGGGTCCTCAAACTTTTAAAGCAGAGGGCCGGTCCACAATCGTTCAGACTGCTGAGGGGCCGAATTATCATTTGGAAAAAAAAATCGAACAAATTCCTGTCTTATTTGCAGTGCAAAACAACAACAATGAAAGAACAATACAATATTTAAAAATGAAAACAATTTTAACCAACATAAACCTATCAGGGTTTCAATGGAAAGTGTGGGCCTGCTACTGGCCAGTGAGATAGTCAGGTTAATTAGGATTGTTGTTGTTGTGTGCCTTCAAGTCATTTCAGACTTTGGGCGAGTCTGAGTCTAAAATTAATTAATTAATTATCCACTACATTTATTTACTACATTTATATCCCACCCTTCTCACCCCGAAGGGGACTCAGAGCAGCTATATGTACATACAGTAGAGTCTCACTTATGCAACGTAAACGGGCCGGCAGAATGTTGGATAAGCGAATATGTTGGATAATAAGGAGAGATTAAGGAAAAGCCTATTAAACATTAAATTAGGTTCTGATTTTACAAATTAAACACCAAAACATCATGTTATACAAAAAATTTGGCAGAAAAAATAGTTCAATACACAGTAATGCTATGTAGTAATTACTGTATTTACGAATTTAGCACCAAAATATCATGGTATATTGAAAACGTTGACTACAAAAATGCGTTGGATAATCCAGAACGTTGGATAAGCGAGTGTTGGATAAGTGAGACTCTACTGTACAATATATTATATTTATTATTTATTTTATTTACAACATTTATACCCCGTCCTTCTCACCCTAGAGGACTCAGGGTGGCTTACAAAAATTGGCAAAATTTAATGCCCAAAATGCAATCATAAAAACAAAACAATATAAACAGATCCATTAATAACATTGTTAAAACACATTATAAATACCTTAAAAACGTATATATAATTAATTCCATTCGTCCGAGATCCTTGTGCTTCATCCTTAAATCAGGCCATGTCAACTTTGTCATTTACTCATCAAAAGCTATTGATATTATATTATTAGCATAGCACAATATTAGCATTCTATATTACGATATTGAACTATACCACTATACTGTAATATTATATGTAACATATAACATATAATTAATATTATTATATGGTATTATTATTAGAATTATATTTTATAACATTATAATATTTTTATCAATATTATATGTATATACAATATATGGAGATGAGTACCACACCCCAGAGTCAGACATGACTGGACTTAACGTCAGGGGAAACCTTTACCTTTACCTTTACAATATATTATTAAAACTGATATAAAATATTATATTGTGAACCTGAGGGCGGGGGCCAAGTAAATGACTTTGGAGGGCCGCATCCGGCCCCCGGGCCTTAGTTTGGGGACCCTTGCAGTAAACAATACAGTGAAAACATACACAGTTCAGATGCAAAGTTAAAACACATATAGGAAAGCAGATCAGTAAAAGTCACTGCACTATTGATCCCTCTTGAATGGTTCTTTCCTCATAAGTGATGCCAGTTGCCACAAACGGGCTAGTTGATTGTAGGTGAACTATAAATCCCAGCAACTACAACTCCCAAATGTCAAGGTCTATTTTCCCCAAACTCCACTAGTGTTCACCTTTGGGCATATTGAATATTTATGCCACGTTTGGTCCAGATCCATCATTGTTTGAGTCCACAGTGCTCTCTGGATGTAGGTGAACTACAACTCCAAAACTCAAGGTCAATTCCCACCAAGCCCTTCCAGTATTTTCTGTGGGTCATGGGAGTTTTGTGTACCAGGATTGGTTCAATTCCATCGTTGGCGTAGTTCAGAATGCCCTTTGATTGTAGGTGAACTATAAATCCCAGCAACTACAACTCCCAAATGACAAAATCAATCCTTTCCCCAACCCCACCAGTATTTAAATTTGGGCGCATTTGTGCCAAGTTTGGTCCAGTGAATGAAAATAAATCCTGCATATCAGATATTTACACTATGATTCATAACAGTAGCAAAATTAGAGTTATGAAGTAGCAACGAAAATAATGTTGGGAGTCACCACAACATGAGGGACTGTATTAAGGGGTCGTGGCATTAGGAAGGTTGTGAACTACTGCCCTAGATAGATAGATAGATAGATAGATAGATAGATAGATAGATAGATAGATAGATAGATAGATAGATAGATAGATCGACAGACCGACCGACCGACCGACCAAAGGGAAATCTTTGCAACAACTCTGGGCATTAGGAAATGAAGAAATTTTTGCAACAACTCTGGGCATATGAAGAACATACGAAGACGGCGTACAATCCTTAAGAGAAAAAAATAAAATCAAAAATTTTATAAACAAAAGGGAGAGAACTGAAAATAAACAGACTTGAAGAACAATGGACAGGAATAAGAGATGAATGGAAGCTCAATACTTTTTTTCTCTTTTCTTTTCTTTCCTCTTCTCCTTTTCTCCTCTCTTTCTTCCTTTTGTTTCAAACTTTTCTATAAATGTTCCCACTCTTTCATTGTACAAATATTTAGAAAATCTTTAATAAAAAGTATTTTTAAAAAAGGAAAAAAAAATACACAAAATGCACAAAAATCGGGGGGACTTTTGGGAAACATTGTGTTTACATATTACAGTAGAGTCTCACTAATCCAACATTCGCTTAGCCAACGTTCTGGATTATCCAACACAGTCTGCCTCCCGCCTGAATCCACAGCTATTTCTCTAGGCAGCAAGGATTGAACTTTTTACGCATTTAATTTCAGACAATGTTGTTACTGTAAGTTCATTTTATGCCATTCTATCTTTACTTGTAATCAATTTGTTAGTAGCCAATGTTCTTGCGGTCAATGTTTTCAATACATTGCAATGTTTTGGTGCTAAATTCGTAACTACAGTAATTACCACACAACATTACCGTGTATTGAACTTCTTTTTCTTTCGATTTGTTGTAAAACATGACATTTTGGTACTTAATTTGTAAAATCATAACGTACTTTGACGTTTAATAGGCTTTTCCTTAAACTTTCCTTATTATCCAACATTTTTGCTTATGCAATGTTCTGCCAGCCCACTTATGTTGGATAAGTGAGACTCTACTGTAATGTAAAAATCGGCTATACCTGGTGTAATGATGTCAGAAAGGGGGAGATCCTTTTTATCCCACCTCTGACACCGATTGCGGAGATGTGGAGATGGAGGCTGTTTTTATTAAATTATATTATATATATAACTATATCCGCTGCCACCAATATAAATATGTTTTATTTAAATGCTGCCACCAGAGGTAAAATGTTTTATAATGCTGCCACCAAATTATAGATGTTTGAACGAACAATAACATTTATTTTAGGCACAGAGCTTAGTGGTTACAATAACTTCTTTAAAGGCACTTAGATAATGGTTGCAAATATAATCTATGATGAATCCACTTTCAAAATACTTTCTCTTTTCCTTGAGCAGTCTAAACCTTTTTCTGTTTTTTACAACCCAAGCTATCAACTGATCACTTTGGATCTAACTAGGATTGCTTCCCCTTACCACTCAGAGACTACGAATAAACCCAAACAAGTCACTTAACTTGCTTAATATGACACAACTAGATATCTGAGCTTCCCTGGTTTCCCTAACCTGGAACCAGTGTCTTCCCTGTGACTCAGATCACAGACTAAACTGTTTTTAAAACATTCCCTCCTTTTCCTCCACATGGTGGTTGGCTCCGCCCTCGTTACTATGGCAACCTGCCTCAGAATGCTGAGCTGGCTACCATCCCCCACGCACTGGTAACTAATACTTACCCTTTTAAACATAGATAAACATGACTTTTAAAACACAATTAAACATGACATCTATAAATCAAAATAAAAACACACTTCTTTACACCTGGTGAAACAAGGATTCATGTATTAACTCACCACTAGAAGTCGGAAGTACTACTTTCTCAGTTAAATTGCTGTTTTCTGTATCATCGTAGTTAGCGCTGCATGCTTAGAGTGCTGTTTTGTTTGTCTCCTGGTTCAGGTGGCAGGTAGGACCATGGAGACGGTGTTCCGCCACTTGTGGCGTTGGGATCCAGACAAGAGAAGTCCACTGCCAGCAACCGGGTAGGTCGGTTGTGAACTCTGGAAACTGCAAAGACAAGAAGCCTCATGCTTTGCAAGCTTGCAACCAGATTGATTGCCCACCAGTTTGGCACGTTGAAGCTTGGGAACAGGTAATAATAATAACTTTCTCTGCAAAGAGTAACACCCAGTTGTATGAAGGCGATATTGGAATAGATGCCTTATTTTCCAGTCTTTTCCAGATCATTGAGTCACAAATATTCATTGACTCGCACAATCCTGTGATTCGCAGTTCACTGAGAGACATTGAAATTCTCAGGAAGAGAACTATTGGAACTCACTAAATAGCAAACCTCGGCGTTATACAGCATGTTGTCATGGCAGATAAGCTGAAATATAGAGCTATATCCAAGATATGTGGGTCCGGGCTGTGGCGCAGGCTGTTGAGCAACCAGCTGCAGCCAGTGCAACAAATCACTCTGACCAAGAGGTCATGAGTTCGAGGCCAGCTCGGAGCCCCGTGTTTGTCTTTGTCTTTGTTCTATGTTAAGGCATTGAATGTTTGCCTTATATGTGTAATGTGATCCACCCTGAGTCCCCTTCGGGGTGAGAAGGGCGGAATATAAATACTGTAAATAAATAAATAAATAAATCCTTGTAGATCTTTAAATGTTATTCTTGATTTTCTGAATTACTAAATGAGGCACTGTATGGAATCATAGAGTTCAAATAGATGACAAAGGCTATCCAGTCCAACCTCCTGCCATGAAGGAATACACAATCAAAACTGTTCTGTCACGCGCTGGGCCTGTAACTATTGTCTTTTGTATAGGACGTATACTTTATGCCCAGCGGGAAGCCAGGGCGCCTAACAAGAGGTTCTTGAGGATTTTCCTGAAAACGATGGCCTTTTGTGTCTTTAATGAGATAACAAAGTCTTTATTGTTGAACAAATAATAAATCTTCAAGGAGTCAAATAACACTTCAAGGTTTCCTTAATACAGTTGGCTTTTCAATCTTGTCCCCAGGGGAAGGGCTATTGGCTTTGATGACTGTACTTTCTCTGTAAGAGGAAAATCCCCTTATAACCTCTCCCAGGCTGTCTATCAAATGGGCATAGCTGATGTGGGACCTACTACCGATTCCAAATGCATCTGGGCATCGAGTGGACCTACCAACCAAGGCTTGCAGATGTTTCAGCTGGGGTTCTGTGAATATGTGATGCTGTTCTCTCTCCGAGGTTTCTTTGGAAACTTTAGGGCTGTTTCCCTCAGGAGCTGTGAGGCTGAGAGGCTGTGAGCTCTCAGCCAGAGCTTTTGGGACCTTTTCCCCTGGAATTTCCATTTCTGTTTTCTCGGATGTTCTATATCCCTGGATGTTCTTGAGATATGAAGCTTTTCTACGGGACGAGCTGGTCTACATCCTATAGCTTAGCTTCCTTAAGTGAGACTGACTTAAAAATGGCTCCTTCCTTCCCAGGGCCCTGAACAAGGGGCGGAACCAAACTTAATGATGATTGACAGGCGGCCTGTCCTATGACTGCAAACATTAGCAGCAAGAAAATAAAGTCGGAGCTTCTGGTATAGCCGTACCAGCACAAAAACATTCCTGACAAATGGCAATCCAGCTTCTGTTCAAAAACCTTCAAAGAACTACACTCCAAGGCAGCACATTCCACTGAAAAATAATGCTAAAATTCTGGTCTCCTCCTCTTCCTTAGTGTTCTCATACCTGTGGTGGAGGCACCCAGAACCGCCAAGTGACTTGCCAGCAGTTGCGGATGGATGGGAGCTTTTTGAAACTTCCCGATGAGCGCTGTCATGAACCTAAGTTGTCTACGCACAAACCATGTGCAAAAACAGATTGCCCTCCACAGCTGGTTCTGGAAGAGTGGTCCAGAGTGAGTAGCTTGGAATTAGAATGCATTCTCAGATATAATTGTGCCAATGTATTGTGTTTTTCCCCCAAAGAGGTTGACTGTCGGTGGAATGTATTGGATATTTTTGGAATAATGAAGAAGGATTTGATTTAGAGCAGGCCTACACAACCTGCAGCCTCCAGCCGTTTTGGCCTCCAACTCTTAGAAACCCTAGCCAGCTTGTCCAATGGCCTGAGTCCCCTTTGGGATGAGAAGGGCGAAATATAAATGCTGTAAATAAATAAAATAAAATAAGCTGAATTGAACAACAACAACCTCTTTGAGAATGTGGTGAGGATAAACCAATCTATATATCCAATTCACCTCCCACAGACCACTGTGATGCCCATGAATGGCGAAACTATACCAAACTTGACACACAGGTGCATTGTGACCCACATTACGTTCTGGTGCAGTTTGGGGGAGGAGGGACCATGGATGATGGGATTTGCCCTCACCCGATTCACCTCCCATAGATAACAGTGATACCCGTGAATTACAAAACAGTACAAAATTTGACACACAGGTGCAATGTCACCTGCTTTATGTCCTGCTCCAGTTTGCAGGAGAATCGACCAGGAATGATGGGATACAGAATTCTTAGTAGAGTCTCACTTATCCAACACTCGCTTATCTAACGTTCTGGATTATCCAACACATTTTTGTAGTCAATGTTTTCAATGCATTGTGATATCTTGGTGCTAAATTCGTAAATACAGTAATTACAACATAGCATTACTGTGTATTGAACTACAGTAGAGTCTCACTCATCCAAGCTAAACGGGCCGGCAGAATGTTGGATAAGTGATTATCTTGGATAATAAGGAGGGATTAAGGAAAAGCCTATTAAACATCAAATTAGGTTGTGATTTTACAAATTAAGCACCAAAACTTCATGTTATACGACAAATTTGACAGAAAAAGTAGTTCAATACACAGTAATGTTATGTTGTAATTACTGTATTTACGAATTTAACACCAAAATATCACGATATATTGGAAACACTGACTACAAAAATGGCTTGGATTATCCAGAAGCTTGGATAAGCGAGGCTTGGATAAGTGAGACTCTACTGTACTTTTTCTGCCAAATTTGTTGTATAACATGATGTTTTGGTGCTTAATTTGTAAAATCATAATGTAATTTGATGTTTAATAGGCTTTTCCTTAATGCCTCCTTATTATCCAACATATTCGCTTATCCAACATTCTGCCGGCCCGTTTATGTTGGATAAGTGAGACTCTACTGTACCTTCATCCGATTCACCTCCCACAGACCACTATGATGCCCATGAATGACAAAACTGTACCAAACTTGACACAAAGGTGCACTGTGGCCCACTTTACATTTTCAGTTTGAAGGAACAACAGACCAGGGATGATGGGATTTGCAGTCCCTTCACACACTTCCTCAGACAACTGCAACCCACACCAATGACTGATCAAAACCAAACTTGGCACACAGACAACCCATGATCCACTCTATATCCTGGCATTTCTTGGAGGAGGATGGACCATGGACGATGGGACTTGCATATGGGAGTTGTAGTTCACCCTCACCCACTGAACCCAGCTGACATTGGATATAGGCTACACTTGAAACACGGGAAACAATGCCTTTCTCAAATGACCCGGGCATTGCCGGGTCCCCAAGCTAGTATTATATAAAGTTCACGCACATCAAACCAGGCTTCCCAAATCAACTTTACTGTATCTTTTCTTGTTCAGTGTTCTGTAAGCTGTGGTGTTGGGACACAAAGAAGGAAATCCATTTGCCGAAAGTTGACAGCCAAAGGCCAACATCTTGCATTAAATGCATCAATGTGTAGCATCCCAGCGCTCATACGGCCCTGTCACATGGCTGCCTGCAACAGTAAGTGGTGCTTTCCTAACTTTCCTTTTAAAAAAGGTCTTACCTGTAAGAAAGTCATTTAACTTCAATGACTTGAGTAGTCAGTAGTCAGATTGTTGATGATAACTGGAAGCTCTTACGTGTGCCCACAATCCAGAGTCACCCGCAGAACAATAACATGCCACTCAAGTTTGCAGAACAAAAACACAGGAACTTTACTGATTGCAAGAGATCAAAAACAGTATTATTTACAATGGTCCCTCTGATCACTTACAGAAGTCCACAGTCTTAAATAGTCCTTTCTCAATCCACAAATTTGCTTCAGAGAAGAATGCAGTCCTGGTTCTTCTCCCTCTTTTCTCAGCAGCAAACAGGCCTCAAAATAGCAAGACTTTTCTGAATACACTGCTCTCTGGGTTGTTGTATGTCTTTCGGGCTGTGTGGCCATGTTCCAGAAGTATTCTCTCCTGACGTTTCGCCCACATATATGGCAGGCATCCTCAGAGGTGAGCGAAACGTCAGGAGAGAATACTTCTGGAACATGGCCACACAGCCCGAAAGACATACAACAACCCTGCGATCCCGGCCATGAAAGCCTTCGACAACACACACTGCTCTCTCACCAGCAGTACTCAGTCAGCACTGCAAACTTGACCAAACTGTTTCTGCAGCAGCAGAACAGAAACAGTATCAAATCAATCCTCAGGTCTTTGCAGACTCAGCCACTCGGCTTCATGCACTTCATTTTCCAGTTAACACACAGCACAGTGCCTTTGCAAACCATGACAGAACATGGCCATACAGCCCAAAAGACTCACAGCAACCCAATAATAATTTTATTTCTTACCTGCCTCTCCTTGTGATTCGAAGCAGGTTGTAGCATTATAAAAACACATAAATATTGCAAACATTGAACAACAACAAGATAGAAGCAGTGTGATCTCCCTAGGAAGAAATGGTTGCCTTTAGGGTATTTATTGTTAGCGAGTGTGTATAGCAGCGTCCAGTTAACACCATGTGCAAAAGACTCACACCAGGCAGAGGAATTGAAAGAACAAAAGAACTTTACTCTTGCTTGTTGAGTTGAAATATAAAACAGTTCTGCAATCGTACAATGTCCATGTAGTTGCATAAGATCAATAACATCAGCATTCTATTTACAGCATAGCATATTCAAACTGCTACTTGACCGTAGCTAGAGAGCTTCTCCATTTCTGTGCTCTCCCTGCAAACTCAGATTACCGACAAAACCCAGCCATCTGCCAGCAAACCGATACATTGTTTGAGGCGTGGCTTGCCTCTGCAAAAAGCTTAGCTGAGTTTTGCAGAGATCTCTTGCAAGCAACTTTGCAAAGATTTCTTTACACACACACACATAGCAATTTGGCGCAATATTTATTAGGTTCTTTCCCCCTCCCCAATGGAAAACTGAAAATACCAGTGAATAAGGTCTTCTTAACCCAAATAGCCCTATATTTTAGGTCAAACCAACAATCATAGAGGTTATTTCGCCAACATAAAAAGGGGAGCCACATTATGTTTTCAATACTTTATATATTGTGATCAAGACGCACTTGCCTGGTCGAAGAGGATCAGTCTCTGTATATGTTTGGAGGAGATGAAGGGAGAAAGAGTGTTTACAACTACATGGCAGATGTGTAGCTATCAAAACACTGGGCTGCAACTTCCTTCAGCTTTGAACAGCATGGACCATGGGACGATGGGAATTATTGTGCAATAGGACTTGGAGGGCCACACTTTCATCACCTCCAATATACATCTTCTCAATTAAAGTCTTAAGTTTACCTCTGGATGGTGCTTGGAATTTTATCTGTCATCTATCTGTATGGTGTTTTGAAAGTTTTCACCAAAAAAATGGAGGCATACACACTGATTTTGCAGTGCAAACACCCCAGAATTTAGTGAGCATTATTCCTTGACTTTATATTTCATAGCAGTCCAAAAGCAAGTCCCCAAACAAAATAGTAGCATATACAATTTGAAATTTCTTTTCTTGGACTTCATGGCCAGTTCAGATGCCAGGATCCTGAGGTACAAAACACCACTTTAAATAAAGCTCCAGGGATGTAGAGGAATGTTCTTGGCATCCCATTTAATAAAATATTTGTGAGCTGCATATCTATCTGAATTTAATTAATTGTGGATATATGTGTGGCAGTGTGTCCAGTCTGCAAATTACTTGGTGGAGAGTGATGTTAAAAAAATATTGTCAGTTTCTGCTATTCTATTCGAAGAAGGAACATAACATGGAAAAACATAAAAGAATGTTACTAGAGGCTGGAGAACATGTTATGTAAAAGAAACGAAGACTGGAAATTCAGTTTCTTGAGGGGATTTGTGTCAATATTTCAGAAGTATGCAGTCAGCAGAATCAGATGATAATGTTTTTGTTATATCACATTATTAACTATTTTTTATTATTATTATGACACAGCAAACAAGATAGATATGCTGGATTTCGTATCACAAAATCACAAGTCGAATACTTCCCAAGTATCTAGGACTGTGTGATGTATTTTCGGATGATGCGTGCAGATCCCAGCAGGGTGGCCTTTTGCAGTTGGCAGATTGTGATTTTGTTAATGTCTATTGTTTCCAAATGCCGGCTGAGATCTTTTGGCACGGCACCCAATGTGCCGATCACCACCGGGACCACCTGCACTGGTTTCTGCCAGAGTCGTCGTCGTCGTCTTCTTCTTCTTCTTCTTCTTCTTCTTCTTCTTCTTCTTATTATTATTATTATTATTATTACAGTAGAGTCTCACTTATCCAAGCCTCGCTTATCCAAGCCTCTGGATAATCCAAGCCATTTTTGTAGTCAATGTATTCAATATATCATGATATTTTAGTGCTAAATTTGTAAATTCAGTAATTACAATATAACATTACTGCGTATTGAACTACTTTTTCTGTCAAATTTGTTGTATAACATGAAGTTTTGGTGCTTAATTTATAAAATCATAACCTAATTTGATGTTTAATAGGTTTTTCCTTAATCCCTCCTTATTATCCAAGATATTCGCTTATCCAAGCTTCTGCCGGCCTGTTTAGCTTGGATAAGTGAGACTCTACTGTATTATTTCCATGTACAACACTCTATGGTACGTACATTTACCGATCCTGCATGCTCTGGTGTTCTGTTTGGCAGGCATGCTTCCAAACAAAAACTTTGCTAGGTCTTACTTTCGGGGGAGGCCTTATATTTAGCAATTCAGCAAAACTTTTACTAGGTCTTATTTTCTGGGGATGCCTTATTTTAGGGGAAACAGGGTAGTAATAATAGACTAGGTGGGAATATAATAATAGTAATAATAGAATAGGTGGGAATATAATAATAATAATAATAATAATAATAATAATAATAATAATAATAAAATAGGTGGGAATATAATAGTAACAATAATTATAATAGAATAGGTGGGAATATAATAATAATAATAACAATAATAATAGAATAGGTGGGAATACAATAATAATAATAATAATAATAATAATAATAATAATAATAGAATAGGTGGGAAAATAATAATAATAATAACAATAATAATAATAAAAGTAATAGAACAATAATAAAATAGGTGGGAATATAATAGTAACAAAAATAATAATAGAATAGGTAGGAATATAATAATAATAATAATAATAATAACAACAACAACAATAATAACAGAATAGGTGGGAATGTAATAGGTTGTAATATAATAATAATAATATAATAATAATAGAATAGGTGGGAATATAATAATATAATAATTGAAATAACATTAATAGAATAGGTGGGAATATAATAATAATTAAAAGTGGGAATAAGGATAATAAAATAATATAATAATAGGTAGGAATATTATAATATTATATTATAATAATTATATCATAATACAGTAGTAGTACAGTAGAGTCTCACTTATCCAAGCCTCGCTTATCCAAGCCTCTGGATTATCCAAGCCATTTTTGTAGTCAATGTTTTCAATATATCGTGATATTTTGGTGCTAAATTTGTAAATGCAGTAATTAAAACATAACATTACTGCGTATTGAACTACTTTTCCTTAATCCCTCCTTATTATCCAAGATATTCGCTTATCCAAGCTTCTGCCAGCCCGTTTAGCTTGGATAAGTGAGACCCTACTGTAATAATAGAACAGGTAGGAATCTAATAATAATATCAATAATCATAATATTTATAATATGAGGGAATCTAATATTAATAATCTAGGTGGGAATATACAACATCATCTGGTCTGAGGCTCTCTCACCATCACTTTCCAATTGGCTACAGCTGATGGATATTTATTTTACGTATTTATTTACATTATTTATATTCCGCCCTTCTCGCCTCAAAGGGAACTCAAGGTGGATCACAATGCACATATGCAATGCAAACATTCAATGCCATTAGACCAGGGGTCCCCAAACTAAGGCCCGCGGGCCAGATGCGACCCATCGAAGCTATTTGTCTGGCCCCCATGGCACAAGGGCAGAAGGGGGTTGGCCTAAATGACCCAAGAGGTCTCTTCTTCTCTTACAACCATTATTATTATTATTATTATTATTATTATTATTATTATTATTATTATTATTAACATTGAGGCTGGGTGGCCATCTGTCAGGGGTGCTTTGCTTGTGCTTTTGGTGCCCAAAGGCAGAAGGGGTTTGGACTCAATGGCCCAAGGGGTCTCTTCCAACCCTCTTTATTATTATTATTATTATTATTATTATTATTATTATCATTATTATTAACATTGACACTGGGTGGCCATCTGTCATGGGTGCTTTGCTTGTGCTTTTGGTGCCCAAAGGCAGAAGTGGTTTGGATTCAGTGGCCCAAGGGGTCTCTTCCAACCCTCTTTATTATTGTTATTGTTATTATTATTGTTATTGTTATTAACATTGACGCTGGGTGGCCATCTGTCAGGGGTGCTTTGCTTGTGCTTTTGGTGCACAAAGGCAGAAGCTGATTGGACTCAATGGCACAAAGGGTCTCTTCCAACCCTCTTTTTATTGTTGTTGTTGTTGTTAATAATTATTATTATTGCTTGGTGGCCAACTATAGTCCGGCCCTCCAACGGTCCGAAGAATCGTGAACTGGCCCCCTGTTTTAAAAGTTTGGGAACCCCTGCATTAGACATACAACATATAGACAAACACAGAGGCAATTTAATATTTTCCAGCTTCCGGCAACCTAACACCACAAAATCCTTACCCCGGGGAGAATTAATGTTTCCAGATACTAAACATAAAGAGATGATTTAGCTGAATAGAAATAAAATGTGTTTTCTTTGTTATTTCAGAAATGAAGCAAGAAACAAAATCCAAACTTTTTGGAAAGTATGCATCGCCTGGGCCACAGATTCTCGGCATCTCCAGAGTCTACATACAGACCAGGCAAGAGAAACGCATTGCTTTCACTATTGGAAGCCGAGCATATCTGCTTCCCAAAACATCTGTCATCATCAAATGTCCAGTTCGAAGGTTCCAGAAGTCTCTTATCCAGTGGGAGAAAGATGGGCAGCATATTCATATCTCTAAGAGGCTTGGTGTCACAAAATCAGGGTCACTCAAGATCAACAGCCTTGAGGCTTCGGATATTGGAGTGTACAAGTGTGTTGCAGGCTCCGTACAGGAAGTGTTTATCCTGAAGCTCATCGGCACAGACAACAAGCTAATCGAACCACCCGCTTTTAGGAAGCCCACAGATGGGAGCAGCAGCACCGAACACAACGAAGCCAACCGGTTTGGAGCAAAGTGGCATAAAATGAACCAGATGTGGCAACTGTGGAGCCAGAAGAGTGAGCAGTATGTGGGAGATGGACAAGTGAATGACCAGCCTTCCCTGCAACGTCTTGAAGCTCATACAAAAAATTCAGCAGAAGAATACGACTCCCGTGAATTCAGAAACAAACGACTGGAAGCAGTGGTCCTTCCTGGGGCTTACAGTATGGACACAGTACATTTCGAGGAGCTGATAAAGAATCTGAGTCATCTTGTCGAGGCCGGAGAACTCACCGACGACGTGGTTTCCCATCTCATCTATCAGTTGATTGCCGAGGTGGCCAAACCGCCGCAAGTCATTGCTGAACGACCGAAAGAGCCACAAGAAGAGGAGTTGCTTTCTAGGAAAGCTGGCAAATCTCCAGATCTGTTTGACAATCTCAGCACAAAGCCCCAGGGCAGTTCTGTGACAACCAGCCAAAAGATCCCGGTTATTGTAAAGCCGAGAGACGGGCCAAAGGTTTATTCAAACAAAACAATCACTGTCCATGTTGGGAGCACCCTTTTTCTGACCAAGGATGTCCATGTCGTCAATTTGCTTTGCGAAACACTTGGGGTTGGCAACTGTAATTACATTTGGACAAAAGACGGAACAGACTTAACGTTATCTGATAAGTAAGTAAAATGACCACTTTCCACATTTCTTTTTCTCAGTGTTTCATGTGATTCTTCTCACTTGCTGAGTTACAACATTAGTGTTCATGTTTTCTATATTAAGATCCTTTTAACAAGTACAGTAGAGTCTCACTTATCCAAGCTAAACGGGCCGGCAGAAGCTTGGATAAGCAATATCTTGGATAATAAGGAGGGATTAAGGAAAAGCCTATTAAACATCAAATTAGGTTATGATTTTACAAATTAAGCACCAAAACTTCATGTTATACAACAAATTTGACAGAAAAAGTAGTTCAATATGCAGTAATGTTATGTTGTAATTACTGAATTTACGAATTTAGCACCAAAATATTACGATATATTGAAAACATTGACTACAAAAATGGCTTGGATAATCCAGAGGCTTGGATAAGCGAGGCTTGGATAAGTGAGACTCTACTGTAACCACCATTTATTTTGAACTAGCTTGGCATTTAGTTACCTTCTTGCCATTTCTCTCTTATGCCTCTTTTTCTTATGTCTGTATTCTTTTCTTGTTTCTCTTTTTTCTATCCTCATCATTATCTCCACAAGATTGTCAGAGACCTCCTGCTACAAACATCATTTTATCTGAGCACAAGATCTTTGTGTGTCACAATAATAATAATAATAATAACAACAGGAAAAAATCAGCCGCTATCAGGACCTCAAGATTGAACTTCAAAGACTCTGGCAGAAACCAGTGCAGGTGGTCCCGGTGGTGATGGGCACATTGGGTGCCGTGCCAAAAGATCTCAGCCGGCATTTGGAAACAATAGACATTGACAAAATCACAATCTGCCAACTGCAAAAGGCCACCCTACTGGGATCTGCATGCATCATCCAAAAATACATCACACAGTCCTAGACACTTGGGAAGTGTTCGACTTGTGATTTTGTGATACGAAATCCAGCATATCTATTTTGTTTGCTGTGTCATAAAATAATAATAATAATAATAATAATAATAATAATAATAATAATAATAATAAACCATACTTTATTTATATTCTGCTCTGTCTCTGCGAGGAGACTCAGGGCAGATTACAGAACACACATACAGCAAGCATTCAATGGCGTTATACAATTAACAAGGACAGAAAATATACAAACAGAGGTAAAGGCATTTCCCATATTATTTCTGGAATCTTGGAAATAACCAAAGAAACATCCTCCCTACAGTCACACCAAGAAATGAAGACAGCTCACATTTCAGTAAGGCTATTTGTTTTGACTGTGTGCCTTCAAGTAGCTAGAGCCGGGCTGTGGCGCAGCTGGTTAGTAGCCACCGGCAATAAATCACCACTGACCGAGATAATTATTGTTTTGAAGCCTGGATCGGGGTTTATTTATTCATTTATTTACAGCATTTATATTCCGCCCTTCTCACCCCAAAGGGGACTCAGGGCGGATCACATTACACATATAAGGCAAACATTCAATGCCATAACATAGAACAGAGATAGAGACAAGATGCAGGCACGGGCTGGCCTCGAACTCATGACCTCTTGGTCAGTGTGATTTGTTGCAGCTGGCTTGCTTTCCAGCCTGCGCCATAGCCCGGCCTAAGTTAAGTTCCTGACTGTTAGTAGCCTAGCTTGCTGCCCACCTAAGCAGCTCGAAAACAGCTGTGTCTGTAAGTAGAGAATTCTAGGTACCGCTTAATGTGGGGAGACTATTTTAACTTAATTTATGAAACCATAAAACTGGCGGCATGCGAAGAACATGAGGAAGTACTACCATCAAAAGGACTCGGCGTCACAGTGGATGATGAGGCGGCAGCTGGAATTGAGCATACCCTCATGAAGACGGAAGTTGGAAAATGTTAAATAGCTTCTATTGTCTGTCTGTATATGTAGTATGTCTGATATTGGCATTGAATGTTTGTCAAGTATATGTGCATTGTAATCCGCCCTGAGTCCCCTTCGGGGTGAGAAGGGCGGAATATAAATACTGTAAGTAAATAAATAAATAGTTTCCAAGATAGGGCAACCTAAGACAACCCTATCCACCCCACTTGCCTAAATCTTACATTTTCTTTTCAATCTTCTGCAGAGTGATCATGGAAGCCAGTAACAAAATCCAGATCTTGAAACCCACCGGGAAAGAGATGGGGGTTTATCAGTGCACAGCGAAGAATGACTTTGGTTCAGATATGGGAACATCTTCCCTGTTTTATGCAGGTAGGTTTTCTGCTGTTCTTTTGGCACTTTCTCCATCACACTCTCTCAGTTTTTAAAATCACCTGACCCCTTCTGTTCCTTGGGTTTTTCACACTTTCTTTCATGGAAGTAATCAGTAAATAGTCACTCTTCATTGGTGTAGTGCAGGGGTCCCCAAACTTTTTAAACGGGGCCAGTTCACGATCCTTCGGACAGTTGGAGGGCCGGACTATAGTTGGCCACTGAGCAATAATTATTATTATTATTAACAACAACAACAACAACAATAATAAAAAGAGGGTTGGAAGAGACCCTTTGAGCCATTGAGTCCAATCCCCTTCTGCCTTTGTGCACCGAAAGCACAATCAAAGCACCCCTGACAGATGGCCACCCAGCCTCAATGTTAACAATACAGTAGAGTCTCACTAATCCAAGCTAAACGGGCCAGCAGAAGCTTGGATAAGCGAATATCTTGGATTATAAGGACTGATCAAGGAAAAGCCTATTAAACATCAAATTAGGTTATGATTTTACAAATTAAGCACCAAAACATCATGTTATACAACAAATTTGACAGAAAAAGTAGTTCAGTACGCAGTAATGTTATGCTGTAATTACTGTATTTATGAATTTAGCACCAAAATATCACGATATATTGGAAACATTGACTACAAAAATGGCTTGGATTATCCAGAGGCTTGGATAAGCGAGGCTTGGATTAGTGAGACTCTACTGTAATAATAATAATAATAATAATAATAATAATAATAATAAAGAGGGTTGGAAGAGACCCCTTGGGCCATTTAGTCCAATTCCCTTCTGCTTTTGTGCATCAAAAGCACAAGCAAAGCACCCCTGACAGATGGCCACCCAGCCTCAATGTTAATAATAATAATAATAACAATAATAATAATAATAATAATAATAATAATAATAATAATAATAATAATAATAATAATGGTTGTAAGAGAATAAGAGACCCCTTGGGTCATTTAGCCAAACCCCCTTCTGCCCTTGTGCCGTGGGGGCCGGATAAATGGGTTCGATAGGCCGCATCCGGCCCCCGGGCCTTATTTTGGGGACCCCTGGCGTAGTGCCTCTCTGAGATTCTTTTATTTGGTTGCCCTGGAATATGAGTCAAAATGTCTTGCAAAATTGTTTTTAATTTCTCTCCATGTAATGCTTCTTTTTCCTCTGTAGAACCTCCTGCCATATTGTCTTCAGCAAGGAATATCACAACATTTGCGCTTCAAAACATTTCTGTGGTAGTTGGGGGTACTATCCTGGCAAGAAGAGAAGTCAACATTATGCTGAAATGTCCAGTGAGAGGTATAGTATGCAAGCTTTTCATTTTGCTCTTTGGCGAACACAGTTGCATCTGGAGATATATACTGGAAGATGATAGAAAGAGTTATGCATAGTTAAACATGAGCCAACAATGGGATATGGCGGCTTAAAAGGCCAATGGGATTTTGGCCTGCATAAACAGGAGTCTAGTGTCTAGATCCAGGGTGCTACTCCTCTATTCTGCCTTGGTCAGACCACACCTGGAATCACACTGTGTCCAAATCTCGGCACCACAATTGAAAGGAGATGTTGACAAGCTGGAATGTGTCCAAAAGAGGGCGACTAAAATGATCAAGGATCTGGAGAACAAACCCTATGAGGAGTGGCTTAAAGAGCTGGACATGTTTAGCCTGCAGAAGAAAAGGCTGAGAAAAGACGTGATGAGGGACATGTATCTAGATGTGAGTGGAAGTCATAGGTAGGAGGGAGCAAGCTTTTTTTCTGCTGCCCTGCAGACTAGGACATGGAACAATGGCTTCAAACTACAGGAAAGGAGATTTCACCTGAACATCAGGAAGAACTTCCTCACAGTGAGAGCTGTTCAGCAGTGGAACTCTCTGCCCCGGACTGTGGTGGAGGCTCCTTCTTTGGAGGCTTTTAAGCAGAGGCTGGATGGCCATCTGTCGGGGGTGCTTTGAATGCGATTTTTCTGTTTCTTGGCAGGGGGTTGGACTGGATGGCCCACGAGGTTTGATTAATATTATTACCAATAATAATATTATGTGGGACTTTCGAATCCAAACTGACAAAGTTCTGGAACACAACACACCAGACATCACAGTGGTGGAAAAGAAAAATGTTTGGATTATTGATGTCACCATTCCAGGTGACAGTCGAATTGATTTTGTGATACGAAATCCAGCATATCTATCTTGTTTGCTGTGTCATACAAGTAATAATAATAATAATAATAATAATAATAATAATAATAATAATAATAATACAAACAGAGGCATAACTGTGTGGCCCAAATGATTCATTGGAACTTATCATCATAATCATCATCATCATTTAATTACTTATTAATCGCCCTCCATCCAAGATGCTCTAGGCGATTTACAAGATAAAATTGTATAGGATAAAAATACATACATACAAATATTGATAAAATTAACATAAATTAAAAGCTCTAGTAAAGAGCCAGGTCTTGAGTGCTAGGGTAAAAGGCCCCAACTCACGCATGGCTCTCATATAGGGCGGCAAGGCATTCCATAAGGCAGGGGCAGAAACAGAAAAAGCTCTGCGTCTTGTCCTTTCCAAGTGCACTTCACTTATGCCTGAAGTACCACCTCCCAGCAGTAAAGAACTGGTGGGATCACAAACCTGCAAAAGTATTGGAAAATGAGCACGCAAAGATACTGTGGGACTTCCGAATCCAGACTGACAAAGTTCTGGAACACAACACACCAGACATCACAGTTGTGGAAAAGAAAAACTTTTGGATTATTGATGTCGCCATACCAGGTGACAGCCACATTGACGAAAAACAACAGTTAAAACTCAGCCGCTATCAGGACCTCAAGACTGAACTTCAAAGACTCTGGCAGAAACCAGTACAGGTGGTCCCGATGGTGATCGGCACATTGGGTGCCCTGCCAAAAGATCTCAGCCGGCATTTGGAAACAATAGACATTGACAAAATTACGATCTGCCAACTGCAAAAGGCCACCCGATCTGCACGCATCATCCAAAAATACATCACACAGTCCTAGACACTTGGGAAGTGTTCGACTTGTGATTTGTGATACGAAATCCAGCATATCTATCTTGTTTGCTGTGTCAGTCTACGTCGTTGTGTCAATAATAATTATTATTATTATTATTACTTAATTTTTGTACCCCGCCTCTATCTCTCCAAAGGGACTTGGGACAGCTAACATGGGGCTAAGCCCAGGAAACACACCAAAACGGGATAAAATACATACATCATGCAAAGTAAACAAGATAAAATACAATTAACACGTCCATCTGTATTTTAGAATGTGTTTATGAATGTTGATGTAAGCTAATAATTTTTAATCTGATTTTTAATGTACTGTATAGTTTTTATATGTGTGTTTTATTGTAAGCCGCCCTGAGTCTCCTGTTGGGTGAGAAGGGCGGGATATAAATGTTGTATTAAATAAATAAATAATATCCACAATAACATAACAAAATACAGTAGAGTCTCACTTATCCAACATTAACGGGCCGGCAGAATGTTGGATAAGCGAATATGTTGGATAATAAGGAGGCATTAAGGAAAAGCCTATTAAACATCAAATTAAGTTATGATTTTACAAATTAAGCACCAAAACATCATGTTATACAACAAATTTGGCAGAAAAAGTAGTTCAATACGCAGTAATGCTATGTAGTAATTACTGTATTCATGAATTTAGCACCAAAATATCACGATATATTGAAAACATTGACTACAAAAATGTGTTGGATAATCCAGAACGTTGGATAAGCGAGTGTTGGATAAGTGAGACTCTACTGTAGCAAAAAACAAGAATGACATAGTACAACATAATTTGAAAACAAAACCAAAGTTAAACAAGACCGAGCTGGGCTGAAGTGCAAGGGTGTAAGTTGTAAACCCCAAGCATTGAAAAATCTTGCAGCTTCAAAGCCTGGCTGCTTCCTGCCTGGGGGAATCCTTTGTTGGGAGGTGTTAACTGGCCCTGATTGTTTCATGTCTGGAATTGCCCTGGCATAGATGTGGGTGAAATGTCTGGAGACAATGCTTCTGGAACATGGCCATACAGCCCGGAAAACTCACAGCAACCCAGTGATTCTGGCCATGAAAGCGTTTGAAAACACACTGAAAATAAATTGTTAAAAATGAGTCAGTACATTTCCATTTTTATTACTTTCGGGGAGGTGGGGGTGGAATTTGTATTTTTCCATACATTGCTACCCAAAACCTGGGGGGTTGAGGGAGCGGACTACATCTAGAGGACCAAAAGTAATGATAGAAATATGTGCCTGCGCATAGTTCTACAAATAACTTGTAAAAATAGTGGCGCCAGACCGACGGATATTGGGACATGTGCCTCAGTCCGTACCAAGGGCATTGATGTGGTGAAGTCATGTTTTCCAGCAATCCTTTGGCAACTGAGCAGAGAGCAGCAACCTGCATCCCACATTCAACTGTCTTAGTTACTCTGTTAGTGTTAGATAATGTTAGCAATGCATTCTTAATATTGGATATTTTGGGGGTTTTCCCCCCTGCAAAGAATGCTTTAATAGCCGAGCATATTGCTATTTGAGTGCCTTGTTATATTAAAATGGAATGGAATCAGTTCCTCCTCCTTCTTTCTTCAGGCTACATAATTCTACTGAAAGGATTTGTGAGCTGCATGTATGTGATCCATGAGCAGATATAAAATCCCAAGGGTTTTAAAAGATTTGGATGATCCCTAAGTATATTTATATACAGACTAGCTGTGCCCGGCCACGCATTGCTGTGGTGAAGTATGGTGGTATGGGAAATAAAGTATTGAATTGGTAGTAGTTAAGGTAAAGGGTAAAGGTTTTCTCCTGACATTAAGTCCAGTTGTGTCCGACTGCTCACTGAAGTGGATTATATGGCAGTGTGGAGTCAAGATAATCCAGTTCAAAGCCGATAATATAAGATTATAAGTGGGTTATATAGCTTTGTGGAAGGGCCTTGAGTCTACACTGCCATATAATCCAGTTCAAATCTGATCATCTGTATTTTATAGGCCTAAGTGAGGTCTTACTCTGCCTGTGCCCTGGACTGAGTGGGTTGCTAGGAGACCAAGTGGGTGGAGCTTAGCCTTTTAACTGGCAGCAATTGGATAAAAACAATTCTTCATCTCCCTATAATTAGGACTTTATTTTTCTTTTCTTTTTGTTGTATGAACGTAGAGGCATGGATGAGGGGTTGTGCTGCCAAGTTTAGTGTTTCTGGGATGTATAGTTTTGTTGTTTTGTCCTAGGCCGAAATTTCATTAGCCTTTTATATATATATAGATAGAACTCACAAAGTTCCTGCTTAGTCGACATATAGCAGAATTCCATATTCAAAAAGTACATTTCCCAAGCTGTGTTTATATGTTACATACATTGCAAAAAATATATATACCTTCATATATCAGTGCTTGTTTTGTTATCATTGCTGCTGAGTGATACTACATTTTAAAAAATAAGCAAATCCTTGAGTTCAATACTAATAAAAGTAAGTGGAACTCATTACTGTCATTACTGAAAAGTGCTATGGTTATATTGTATAATAATGTGCTCAGTGCACCATCTACAGTTAAAAGTATAAAAGTGCAATGATACCAAATTGCATTCCTTTTTTAAAGAAAAAATAAAAGGTAAAAGTTTCCCCTGACGTTAAGTCCAGTCATGTCTGACTCTGGGGGTTGGTGCTCATCTCCATGTCTAAGCCAAAGAGCCGGCGTTGTCCATAGACACCTCCAAGGTGTCTGTAGACACCATCAGAGCGGTACCTATTGATCTACTCACATTGGCATGTTTTCGAACTGCTAGTTTGGCAGAAGCTGGAGCTAACAACGGGTGCTCACTCCGCTCCCGGGATTTGAACCTGGGACCTTTCGGTCCGCAAGTTCAGCCGCTCAGCGCTTTAACGCACTTCGTCACCGGGGCTCAGAAAAAATAACCATGGAATATTCTTAAATGGAGATATTTCCAGAAAGTGTATCAGATCTTGACTCTGCCAACCTAGCAGGTCAAAAAACATGTGAGTAGATCAATAGGTACATGCAGTCATGCCAACCATATGACTTAGGAGACGTCTATGGACAATGCCGGCTCTTCGGCTTAGAAATGGAGATGAGCACCAACCCCCAAAGTCGGACTCGACTAGACTGAATGTTGGGGGGGAACCTTTACCTTTACTATGGCAAAATCATTGAACCTAAATGCATGGAATCAGAAAGATTGCACTCTTCATAACTTCCCTGCCATATTTTATTCTTTGGCAATAATTCTGACTAATTCAAGCCATTCTTGCATTGTTTCCTTAATGTATATGCAGTGCAAGTAGATCTTCCTGAGCAGCTTTTGGAAAATATAGCAAAGAAAGACTCTGAATTCTTTTAAAAATATTATGAGAGGGTGCCAAAAATCTGGCTGAAAGTATTTTGACTGCAACCACAAAGGGAGATCTGGCTTGAAACGTAATCCTTTCCCATGTTCAAGAGTTCTCCAAGTAGGAATTAAGCAATGTTTATAGTATCTGTCATTTAAATTACTCTTTCTATTATGTTGTTGATTTTAATGTATAGAAAACAGGCTTTTGAGTTGAAAGCAGCAACTGTCTGTGATCTGTGACAACCCCGTTAGAGTGATTTTCTTCTGATGTGTTTTTGATACACTTTTATTTTCCATTTAAATGCCTTGCTCCGGGTCTGGTTGAAATTAGACTGGGGGGGGGGGGGGGGGACTGGAGGTGTGGATAGAAAAGTGCTAAGCTTCGGAGTGAGATGTTAAACTTCCTTTCTCATGGATCAATCCACGTCATGGAGAAATATCCTGTAATGCTTTTGAAAAATTATCTGCGGAAAAAAGGGTATTCCAGCTGGGTTAATAATTAAGTGCTATGGGAGGCACTAGCTGTGCCCGGCCACGCATTGCTGTGGTATTGGTTAAAAATTGTTGTGGAATTTTTATTTGATGTTATTTGTATTTTTAAATTAATTTTATTGTAACATATCTTTTTATCTATATATATAAAAGGGTAATAAAATTTTGGCCTAGGACAAAACAACAAAACTACACATCCCAGAAACACTAAACTTGGCAGCACAACCCCTCATCCATGCCTCTACGTTCATACAACAAAAAGAAAACAAAAATAAAGTCCTAATTAGAGGGAGATGAATATTTGTTTTTATCCAATTGCTGCCAGTTAAAAGGCTAAGCTCCACCCACTTGGTCTCCTAGCAACCCACTCAGCCCAGGGCACAGGCAGAGTTAGGCCTCACTTAGGCCTCTTCCACACTGCCTATAAAATACAGATTATCTGATTTGAACTGGATTATATGGCAGTGTAGACTCAAGGCCCTTCCACACAGCTATATAACCCATTTATAATGGACTTAATGTCAGGGGAAAACCTTTACACTTTACCTTAACTACTATCAATTTCTCAATACTTTATTTCTTCTGCGTGGTCACTCTGGAATCCACACCTGTGGTATCTCCAGCATCCACTCAGCTGTTTCGGATATCTCTTGAAAAGCTTTGCTCCATTGAGGACTCCAGCCCCGCCCTTCCCCATCAGCAATAAAGCCAGGCTGCGGGGCTTGAGGCCTTAGTTCCTTTTGTCCGCGAAAGCAGCAACATCGGATTATATCTCCTCTTGACTTTGGATTTTTGGACTTGGCTAAGGACTCCTCTTCATCCCTTGGACTTTGCAAACTTGGACTTTCCTTCCGCTTAAGGCCAGTATGGCTGCTTCTGCAGACCTTAAGTGCATGGGGTTTGGGGGGAAGCTGCCCAAGGGAGACCCCCATCCCCTCTGTGTTTTGTGTTGCCGAGGCGACCATCCGGCTCCCTCGCGCGCTGCCGCCGCGTCTGTAGAGACGCAAGCTACTTTAAGCACAGCCCTTGGGGCTGTAGTCTCACCTTCTCCTTCCTCACTTGCCACTTCAGCAGGAGAGAAAAAGGCGGCAAAAAGATCTTCCGCCCCTCCAGCTAAGGCTCAGGAAGGGGCGGAGCCAGCACCAACCAAGTGCAGCCGGAAGTCGAACCGGCTTCTGGCACATCTATTGTGCAACCCTCCCTTCCCTTGGCAGCGGCGGCACGTCATTTAGAGCCCCTGACCCTTTCGCCGCCACATTTGCCTCAGCAGGCAGGGGGAGGGCCTCTCCCTGCCATGCTCCTGCCTCCTCCCAAGGAGAGCAAACTTCTGGCAGCCACGCCGCCCGCACGAGCGATGGCTTGCCGGGGCACTGGGGCTCAGCTCCTAGAGGATGACCCCCTTGAGGGTACCTCTCGTGGCCCCCCGCCTAGAGCGGTTCCCCATGGCATCACTCAGCCGGCTCCATTCCAAACTGCAAGCATGTTTCCCTTTCCCTCTTCCCAAACTGTATGGCCAGCCACTCAGCAAGGGGACTGGTATTACTTGCTCAATCCTCCAGTACCAAATTTTTATCCTTATAATTTTGGGACTGCTTTTCCACAGCCTAACCCATTTACTAATTTTTCTGTTCCTTGAGTTTCTCAGGCACAGGATGATGATTTTGTTTCAGACTCTGATTCTTTTATTGATGAGGATACTTAACACAGTATTGTACTTCCTCAGTTGCTACGACAGAGGATTACTCCTCATTTTCTTCATTGATTTTGCATTTGGTTTATTCTCTCCAATTGCCTGCTGTGTCTTTATCTGATGACCCAGTTGATGACCTGTTTTTTTCTCCTGACCAACGAAAGGACCCAGTGCTTAGCACGGTGCTTCCTGCACTTAATTTGCTGTTGAAGTTAGCTAAGACTCTATCTGGTCCCCCATCTTCCGTGCCTGCTGTGTCTAAAAAGTTTGACACTTTCTATCGCATATATATATCCTCAGCTCAGTAGTTGACTGAAACCAAATTCCGTTGTGATGAAAGTAGTGCAACCAAAGAAATCTAAGAAATTGCAATCTGCTCCACCAGATAAAGAGGGCAAGAAGTTGAATGGTTGTGGGGGGGAAAATGCACACTGCTGCTAGTTTAATAACTTGTATGGCTCATTAACAGGCCTATATGGTGGCCTAGTAGTCTTACTTGTGGGACACGTTAACACGTTACCTAGACATGATTCCACTAGAGCATCAGCAGTTGCCAAAGACTCTTCACCAAGAAGGGATCACCTTAGCTCTTCATCAAAGGGACTTGGCTAAACATGGGGCTGACACAGCTGGAAGGATGTTTGCAGCTGCTACAGCTATTTACCGCCATGCCTGGCTAAGGTCTTCTACGTCATCTGAAGAGGGAAGAGCTATGGCTGAAAAACTGCCGATGTCTGAAAACAACTCATTTCATCCTGACACAGATCCTGAGTTCAAAAGTACACAGAAGATTAAGGAAGCAGTGCAGAAATTTGGTTCCTCTCAGCCTAACTATCAACCTAGATTTCGGTGGCCAACTTCCCAACCACTTTACCGCCAGCCTTTATGGTCTGCTCCCTTTAGGCCTTCTCAGGGTCAGAATCCTAGATTTTCAGTCCCTGGTAGACGTAATTCTTCAACCAGGGGACGTCAGTCCACTAAAGGGAAGCAACAGGACCAGGGTCGGCGTCGTTTTTGACAACCCTATGTCTTTTTCTGTTGATGGGAATCTTCCTCCTTCACTGGGTGAGTTTTGCACTTCTTCTGTTCAGTCCTCCTCCCCTGTTTTTGGAGACAGGTTAGCTCCATTTTTTGAGGCCTGGCATTCTGTTACATCAGACGATTGAGTGCTGGAAATTGTGGAACATGGCTATGCCATTGAATTTTTTGAACAGCCCCCAGTGGGAACTGTTCGTGTTACCCCTCACTCTTCTGCTCTTTGGCAGGAAGTTCTTACTTTACTTGAGAAGGGTGCTATAGATCCCTTGTCGCCCTCTATGTTTCCTTTTCCTCTCTCTCTCTCTGTCTCTCTCTCTCTCTCTATATATATATATATATATGTTTCTAAAAAAGATGGAGGTCTCCGTCCTATTTTGTATCTTAGAGGGCTAAATGCATACATTATCATTGTTTTTGGATGGTGACTTTATCAACCATCCTCCCCCTTTTTGCCCAGCAATGCTTGGTTTGCGAGGATCGATCTTAAAGATGCTTGTTTTCATGTGGCAATTAGACGCCAAGACCATAGATTTTTGTCCTTTATAACTAATGGCCAAGCTTTTTGTTTTTGCATTCTCCCCTTTGGCATCTCTACAGCTCCCAGGGTGTTTACTAAAGTGGTGGCAGCTCACCTTAGAGAGCGCGGTGTAGTGCTCTATCCCTACATTGATGATTGGTTACTGGTCACTAAAACATGTAACTAGTTACAAAGCAAGATTCAGTTTACTTCGTTGTTATTACAGAAACTGGGTCTTATTATCAACAAGGACAAGTCTCATTTTCAACCCTGCCAAACTGCTCAATGTATTGGGGCTGTCTTGGACTCAGGCAAGAGTGTACCTTCCAGACGACAGATTTTGGAATTTTCGTACTTTGGCTCTTCGAGCAATAACAAAGACATCCGTTCAGGCCAGGGAGATTCAGTGCCTTCTCGGGCATATGGCTTCCACTACGGGAGTGACTCCATTTGCTTGGCTTCATCTTTGACCACTTCAAATATGGTTCATCAGAACATTTTATCCTTTACACGACAACCCCAACAGTCATTTGCTAATCCCTGCAGCTATTCGCCATTCTCTACAGTGGTGGACTCACCGATCCAACCTGTGCATTGGACTTCCGTTTCATCTCCCCAGGCCCTCGATACTGCTGGCAACCAATGCTTCACTAACAGGGTGGGGAGCTCATCTAGGCAACCTTACAGATCATGGTGCCTGGACCATAGCAGAGGGAGACAAGCACATCAACTATCTGGAGCTGCTAGCAGTGGAAAGGGCACTTCACGCTTTCAGTCATCTAATCGAAGGACACGTTGTGCAACTCACCACCGACAACACTACTGTCATCTTTTATGTCAACAAGCAAGAGGCACACGATCTTGAGCTCTGGTGATCCTTACTCTCAGGATCTGGAATTGGTGCATAGCCAGGAATGTAACCACCATGGCTGTCCATGTCCCAGGCAACGAGAATTCTCTAGCAGACACTCTCAGTCGGAAAACTTATGCAGACCACAAGTGGTCCCTTCATCCTGCCCACTTTTCCGTACATGGCACACCCCTTTAGTGGACCTTTTTGCTTCCCCTTCCAACACAAAATGCCAGTTTTACGGCTCACGACTCCCTCATCTTCAACAGCCGGGGTGTTTAGGGGACGCTTTCCTCCTGGACTGGACATCAGCGCCCCTGTATATCTTTCCACCACTTCCACTGCTATCCAGAGTAGTCGCTCGTCTGCAAGCAGAGCAGGTCAACTGTATTCTGATAATGCCATGGTAGCCTGTCAGCTGTGGTTTGCCACTCTCCTCCAACTCGCAGGCAACGATTATGTTCGATTGCCACTCAGACCAGACTTGCTGACTTCAGGATCCACTTCAGTCCCTTACTCCAAAATCACACGTCTCTGACGGCATGGAGGATTCGGCCCCATCTCTTCTTCAACCACTGAGAAACATTTTGGATCTTGCTCTTTGGCCTATCACCAAGTACTCCTATATCTGTAAGTGACGTTGTTTCTGTAATTCTGCTCAACAACAGGAAGTTCAACCGTTGTTAGCACCTACTTCTGTTCTTCTTCAGTTTTTAATGTCTCTATCTGATTCAGGACTATCTTTATTGTCACTCAAAGTTTATTTGGCTGCCATAGCCTCATTCAAGAAGGAACATTATTTACCTTCTCCCTTTTCTGACCTGCTCGTGAGTAGGTTCTTACAGGGCTTCAGGAACTTTTGGCTGCAAGTTCGCCCTGTCTCTCCTTCCTGGAAATTGGAAATTGTCCTTTCAGCCCTAGTAAAATCTCCCTTCGAACCAATGGCCACTGCAGAGATCCATTACCTTTCCTGGAAAACTGCCTTTTTGGTGGCAATTACATCTGCTCGTTGTGCCAGCGAGCTTACTGCCCTTAGGGTTGATGATCCTTACCTTAAGTTTCATAAAGACAAAGTTGTCCTTCAAACAGACAAGGCTGCATCTCACTTTCACATGTCTCAGGACATTGTTCTACCTGCATTATTTCCAAATCCATCTACACCTCTTGAGCAATCATTGCACCTCCTCGATGTGTGTAGAGCTCTATCTTTTTATGTACATTGCACAGCTCCATTGCGGAAATCACCAAGATTGTTTGTCATGTACCATGACGATGCTGTTGGCCTCCCAGTTTCCACTAAGAGATTGGCAGCTTGGATAGTTTCAACTATCCAATTAGCTTATGAGATGGCAGGACTGGACTTACCTGTTCAGATCCATGCACATTCCACCCGAGCAATGGCTGCCTCAATAGCATTTTTGCATGGAGTGCCATTAGATGACATTTGCCATGCGGCCATTGGGTCGACACCGCACACTTTTATTATGCATTACCAATTGGATCTGGCAGCCAAAAGAGATGCACATTTTGGAAGGACAATCCTTTTTTCCACACTAGCATGACGCCCACCATCCGTCACTAAGCTTGCTAGTCTACCACAGGTGTGGATTCCAGAGTGACCACGCAGAAGAAGGTATGGTTGCTTACCTGTAACCGTGTTTCTTCCAGTGGTCACCTCTGGAATTCACACAACCCGCCCATCCTCCCCACATTTGTCATGCCTAGTGCGACTGCTTTTCGCGGTACGGAACTAAGGCCTCAAGCCCCGCAGCCTGGCTTTATTGCTGATGGGGAAGGGCGGGGCTGGAGTCCTCAATGGAGCAAAGCTTTTCAAGAGATCATCCGAAACAGCTGCGTGGATACTGGAGATACCACAGGTGTGAATTCCAGAGGTGACCACTGGAAGAAACACAGGTAAGCAACCATACCTTCCCATACCACCATACTTCGCCACAGCAACGCGTGGCCGGGCACAGCTAGTTTATTATATTTTATTATTTTCTTTTATTATTTTTAGTTATTTTGTGTTATTATAGTATTTTATTGTATTGATTTTTTAGTGTTAATTATTTTTAGTGTTTTTTATTATTTTTATTGTATTATTTGTATGTATTTTATTTTTATTGTTTTATTATTATTTGTTTGTATTATTATTTGTATGTATTATATTTTATTATTTGATTATATTATTTTTATTTATTTATTTTAAAATTGTATTGTATTTTATTTTTATGAGGGTTTTTTTTTGTATTTATTTTATTATTTTTGTTTATCTTTGTATTGGGTTGTTCTGAGTTCTGTGGTCTGCCTGGTCATGTTTGAAATGTATTCTCTCCTGATGTTTCTAACTGGCAGCAATTGGATAAAAACAATTATTCCTTTTCTTCTAATTAGGAGTTTATTTTTCTTTTCTTTTTGTTGTCAGCATCTAGGGGCAAGGATTTTGGGTCGTGTTGCCAAATTTCGTGTGTTTGGGTCATGTAGTTGCATTGTTGTGCATGTTTGCCGGGTTTTTTTCGGTTTTGTGGCTCCGGATTGTGTTTTTGTGGTGTGGTTGTGTTGTAAGAACCATGAGGCAAGGCTTTTGCGTTGTGTTGCCAAGTTTCGTATTTCTGGGGCGTTTAGTTGTGTTGTTATAGTCACGGCGCAAACAACTTTACCCTTTTATAGACTAGCTGTGCCCGGCCACGCGTTGCTGTGGCGAAGTATGGTGGTATGGGTAATAAAGTACCTTAGAGTCTCAGTTATCCAAGCCTCGCTTATCCAAGCTTCTGGATTATCCAACGCATTTTTGTAGTCAATGTTTTCAATACATCGTGATATTTTGGTGCTAAATTTGTAAATACAGTAATTACTACATAGCATTACTGCACATGGAACTACTTTTTCTGTCAAATTTGTTGCATAACATGATGTTTTGGTGCTTAATTTGTATAATGATTACCTAATTTGATGTTTAATCAGCTTTTCCTGAATCCCTTCTTATTATCCAACATATTCACTTATCCAACGTTCTGCCGGCCTGTTTATGTTGGATAAGTGAGAGTCTACTGTATATTTATAATCTTATATTTTCTGCTTAGAACTGGATTATATGAGGCCTCTTTTACACAGCTGTATAAAATGCACATTGAAGTGGATTATATGGCAGTGTGGAGTCAAGATAATCCAGTTGAAATATCATAAACTGTATTTTATAAGCAGTGTGGAAGAGGCCTAAGTGAGGCCTAACTCTGCCTGTCCCCTGGGTGAGTGGGTTGCTAGGAGACCAAGTGGGCGGAGCTTAGCCTTCTAACTGGCAGCAATTGGATAAAAACAATTATTCATCTCCCTCTAATTAGGACTTTATTTTTCTTTTTGTTGTATCAACCTAGAGGCGTGGATGAGGGGTTGTGCTGTCAATTTTCGAGGTTGGGGGGCCTTTAGTTTTGTTGTTTTGTTGGTTGCCGGGATTCCATCACTCTTTTATATATATAGATTATGGTTTGCTAGCCAGAAAGGCCCAGATTTAATCCCGGACAACTTTAGTTCAAAGGTCCGTATATCAGGTGGTAGAAAAGACCTCAAAACAAGAGTTTTAAAACTGCAATAAATTGGAGGTTCTAGGATGGTTACCACCACAGTTGCATGCAGGCTCCTGAAGAAAGACCACGGGCACGGATGACCACACGTATGTGAATCTTCACTGTATCTTACATTTCCACCACCAGGTCTTCCCCAGCCGGAGATGATGTGGTTGAAGAAAAGAGTTTCCCCAAGAGGCCGTTTTTTAAGAGTTGAGAATGGCTCGTTGCTCCTGAACAACGTTTCCTGTGACGACGCAGGCGCCTACACTTGCACAGCCGCCAATGCTCTTGGACGAGCTCTAGCCACAACTATTATTCAACTGACTGGTCAGTAGAAAGTCAGATGTAGCCGTCTCAGGTACACTCTTGGCCAATTGTTGTGGTCCTTTCTCTTCTTTACCGAAGTTTTTAAAATATAGGTAAAGCCCTGAAAAGGCAGATGTACCAAACCTTCACTTAGCCATACATTTCCTTCATGCATGGACGTTGGACAGTCACTTCCTCAAGCAGGCAGTCTGACCAGTCTGTGGATGCTTTCCCGTGATTTGGAGTCCTGATCTCTGAAGGAAAGAGATATCAATGCTTGCAAAGTGATTACTAAGAAAGGAATCTTTAGAGAGCATGTTTTACTTCTCTTTCTTTGTAAGCCTGTGTATTCGAGCCTTTTTGTTTCCCTTCTTCCTGCGGAGGTCACTTCCCTCTTCTTCCCAGAAATTAGTTCACTCTTTGGCCCCATCTACACTGCCAGATAAAATCCAGATTATCTGCTTGAAACTGGATTATATGGCAGTGTAGACTCATTTAATCCAGTTCAAAGCAGATAGTCTGGATTATCCATTTTGATCATCTGGATTATATGGCAGTGTAGACTCATATAATCCAGTTCAAAGCAGATAGTCTGGATTATCCGTTTTGATAATCTGGATTATATGGCAGTGTAGACTCATTTAATCCAGTTCAAAGCAGATAGTCTGGATTATCCGTTTTGATCATCTGGATTATATGGCAGTGTAGACTCATTTAATCCAGTTCAAAGCAGATAGTCTGGATTATCCGTTTTGATCATCTGGATTATATGGCAGTGTAGACTCATATAATCCAGTTCAAAGCAGATAGTCTGGATTATCCGTTTTGATAATCTGGATTATATGGCAGTGTAGACTCATATAATCCAGTTCAAAGCAGATAGTCTGGATTATCCGTTTTGATCATCTGGATTATATGGTAGCGTAGACTCATATAATCCAGTTCAAAACAGATAGTCTGGATTATCTGTTTTTATAATCAGGATTATATGTCAGTGTAGACTCATTATATAATCAGGATTATATGGCAGTGTAGACTCATATAATCCAGTGCAAAGCAGATAGTCTGGAATATCATTTTGATAATCTCAATTATATGGCAGTGTTGATCCATCCTTTGTCTCCTTTTGTCTGGGAAGGGAGACAAAAGGAAAACTCACAACAACCCACTATTTTAGAACTATTAAAAATACAACCATGCATTTGCACAATTCCTAACAGCCAGTAGGCTGTTAGGAATTGTGGGAGTTGAAGTCCAAAACACCTGGAGGGCCAGAGTTTGCCCATGCCTGATATAGATACTAAATTATCCTAGAGAGTGATTTATCGCAGCTAGAAGAAACTCTCCAAAAAGTTGTTCTTAATACAAGAAAATCAATGAAAACAGCACAAGAGGGAGAGGAAGGCCCGAGCTGATATTCTTTCCCTACTTTGACTTTTATTTGTATTCAGAATGCCTGTTTTTAACATAGTATCATCAATCTGTTTGACTAAATGTCATATTGTTTTTGTCTCTTTGACTCAATTTTCCTCCTTTTTCTACATTAGATCAGAAATGTCAGGAGCCTAATAATGGAACGTCTATCGATCGGAAGAGAAAGCGTGTCCTCATGGCATCTGGGATTGGTACCAACATTACCGCCGTGCCTGGAGCTCTATTGCGGATAGGTGCAATTCAGAATCAAACTTATTCATGTTGGGAAAGGGGAAGTCTTCTAAAATTATTGCCTTTCTATTGGTATTTGGAACCACGTGTATTATTTCTCAGAACCACAGTGGCATGTGCTTGGTGTGTAGTCTTTTAAATATCACAAAATCAAGTGCATCACTTCAAAATACAGTAGAGTCTCGCTTATCCAACGTAAACGGGCCGGCAGAACGTTGGATAAGCGAATATGTTGGATAATAAGGAGAAATTAAGGAAAAGCCTATTAAACATTAAATTAGGTTATGATTTTACAAATTAAGCACTAAAACATCATGTTATACAACAAATTTGACAGAAAACGTAGTTCAATACACAGTAATGCTATGTAGTAATTATTGTATTTACAAATTTAGCACCAAAATATCACGATGTACTGAAAACATTGACTACAAAAATGCGTTGGATAATCCAGAACGTTGGATAAGCGAGTGTTGGATAAGTGAGACTCTACTGTAATACTGAATATGTCCAAGAACAAGCTGACCGTTGCATTAAAGAATTAGTGGCTTTTAATATGTTCTAATGGATTTTAACTATAAGTTTTTAATACCGTTATCTTTAATTCTGTTTTAATGTTTGCATATTATTATATTTTAAATTGTGTGGTCATACTTTTAATGTAAGCCACTTTGAGACTCCTTCAGGAGAGATACGGCGGGGTATAAATACTACAGTAGAGTCTCACTTATCCAAGATAAGCAGGCCGGCAGAACCTTGGATAAGCGAAAATCTTGGATAATAAGGAGGGATTAAGAAAAAAGCCTATTAAACATAAAATTAGGTAATGATTTTACAAATTAAGCACCAAAACATCAAGAAATTGACAGAAGAAGCAGTTCAATACACAGTAATGTTATGTAGTAATTACTGTATTTAGGAGCCACCGGTGGCTCAGTGTGTTAAAGCGCTGAGCTGCTGAACTTGCAGACTGAAAGGTCCCAGGTTCAAATCCGGGGAGCGGAGTGAGCGCCCGCTGTTAAAGCTCCAGCTTCTGCCAACCTAGCAGTTCGAAAACATGCAAATGTGAGTAGATCGATAGGTACCACTCCGGCGGGAAGGTAACGGCGTTCTATGCAGTCATGCAGGCCACATGACCTTGGAGATGTCTACGGACAACGCCGGCTCTTCGGCTTAGAAATGGAGATGAGCACCAACCCCCAGAGTCAGACACGACTGGACTTAACATCAAGGGAAAACCTTTACCTTTATCTAAATACTGTATTTACAAATTTAGCACCAAAACATTGCAACATTTGGTAAAGGCAGACTGCCTTGGATAATACAGAACCTTGGATAAGTCAAGCTTGGATAAGTGAGACTCTACTGTACTACTACTACTACTACTAATAATAATAATAATAATAATAATAATGTTCTGCCATTATTCCCCATGCACACACTTTGATCCAAATGGTTCGTAAAACAATAATAATAATAAGATTGAACTTCAAAGACTGGCAGAAACCAGTGCAGGTGGTCCCGGTGGTGATGGGTACACTGGGTGCCATGCCAAAAGATCTCAGCCAGCATTTGGAAACAATAGATATTGACAAAATCACGATCTGCCAACTGCAAAAGGCCACCCTACTGGGATCTGCACGCATCATCCGAAAATACAGTAGAGTCTCACTTATCCAAGCCTCGCTTATCCAAGCCTCTGGATAATCCAAGCCACTTTGTAGTCAATGTTTTCAATATATCATGATATTTTGGTGCTAAATTCATAAATACAGTAATTACAACATAACATTACTGCGTATTGAACTACTTTTTCTGTCAAATTTGTTGTATAACATGAAGTTTTGGTGCTTAATTTGTAAAATCATAACTTAATTTGATGTTTAATAGGCCTTTCCTTAATCCCTCCTTATTATCCAAGATATTCGCTTATCCAAGCTTGGATAAGTGAGACTCTACTGTACATCACACAGTCCTAGACACTTGGGAAGTGTTCGATTTGTGATTTTGTGATACGAAATCCAGCATATCTATCTTGTTTGCTGTGTCATAATAAAATAATAATAATAATAATAATAATAATAATGATAAAAAACATCACACAGTCCTAGACACTTGTTAAGTGTTCGACTTGTGATTTTGTGATACGAAATCCAGCATATCTATCTTGTTTGCTGTGTCATAATAAAATAATAATAATAATAATAATAATGATAAAAAACATCACACAGTCCTAGACACTTGTTAAGTGTTCGACTTGTGATTTTGTGATACGAAATCCAGCATATCTATCTTGTTTGCTGTGTCATAATAAAATAATAATAATAATAATAATAATAATAATAATAAACATCACACAGTCCTAGACGCTTGGGAAGTGTTCGACTTGTGATTTTGTGATACAAAATCCAGCATATCTATCTTGTTTGCTGTGTCATACAATAATAATAATAATAATAATAATAATAATAATAATAATAAACATCACACAGTCCTAGACACTTGGGAAGTGTTCGACTTGTGATTTTGTGATACGAAATCCAGCATGTCTATCTTGTTTGCTGTGTCATAATAATAAAATAATAATAATAATAATAATAATAGCACTATGATTTAATTCCATTTTATTGAATTCTGGGATTAGCAGTTATGGGAAGGTATTTAAAATTTCCAACCAGAGCCCTTTTTGAGTGTTTTATCAAATTACTAATCTGAGAATTTCATAGGATGGAAGCTTCACAATTAAAGTGGAATAATAGCACTATAAATCTGTAGTGTGAACAGGCCTTGGCAGTGGGCAAGACTTAGATCTCATTCTTCATTAAGACATTTTTGTGGTTAGCAGGAGGATAACGAATGGAGAAAAGTATGTGATAGAGACAAAGAAATGAAAGGAGTAAATTTGCAGACCTACCTCGCATCTCAGGGATTATAGAAAAGAGGCTAAACCTAACCTTCTTCTCTAGGTTGTCCAGTATATCCTTCTAGAAAGAACGCAATTCGCTGGTTCTTCAAAAATCAGCCAGTTGAAGAAATTCAAGGCATCACTTACAGAACCCTGGTCCACGGACGCATCCTGGAAGTGAATTTTGTGTCTGACCGTTTTGCCGGGCAATACAGATGTGGGACTTCATCAAGTGCCAAGCCGTTGTCGGTCTGGGTGAATGTCAAAAAGGAAGGTGAGTTGAAGACCTTTGGTTTCGAATCCCCACTTAGCCATAGAAACTTACCGTATATACTCGAGTATAAGCCGACCCGAATATAATTTTATCACAAAAAAAACTGGGAAACAATGACTCCAGTATAAGCCGAGGGTGGTAAATTTCAGCAATAAAAATAGATACCAATAAAATTACATTAATTGAGGCATCAGTAGGTTAAATGTTTTTGAATATTTACATCAAGCTCAAATTTAAGATAAGACTGTCCAACTCTGACCAAATCATTATTCTCATCTTCTTCAATGTAAATGTGCTTATGTATCCTTTTAATAATAATAGAGTAAAATAATACATGTAATAATAATAATAAATACAGGAAAATAATACAAGTAAAAATAAATAGAGTAAAATAATAAATGCAATAATAATAAGATCAGAGTGAAATAATAAATGTACAGTAGAGTCTCACTTATCCAACATAAATGGGCCGGCAGAACGTTGGATAAGCGAATATGTTGGATAATAAGGAGAGATTAAGGAAAAGCCTATTAAACATTAAATTAGGTTATGATTTTACAAATTAAGCACCAAAACATGTTATACAACAAATTTGACAGAAAAAGTAGTTCAATACGCAGTAATGCTATGTAGTAATTACTGTATTTACGAATTTAGCACCAAAATATCATGATATATTGAAAACATTGACTACAAAAATGTGTTGGATAATCCAGAACGTTGGATAAGCGAGTGTTGGATAAGTGAGACTCTACTGTATTAATAATAAAAAAATAGAGTAAAATAAATGTAATAGTAGCAACAATAATAGAGAAAAATAATAAATGTAATAATACCAATAATAATAGAGAAAAATAATAAATGTACAGTAGAGTCTCACTTATCCAACATTCGCTTATCCAGTGTTCTGGATTATCCAACGCATGTTTTCAATACATCATGATATTTTAGTGCTAAATTCGTAAATACAGTAATTACTACTTAGCATTACTGCATATTGAACTACTTTTTATGTCAAATTTGTTGTATAACATGATGTTTTGGTGCTTAATTTATAAAATCATAACCTAATTTGGTGTTTAATAGGCTTCTCCTTAATCTCTCCTTATTATCCAACATATTCACTTATCCAACGTTCTGCCGGCCCATTTATGTCGGATAAGTGAGACTCTACTGTACCATATATTCTCAAGTATAAGCTGACCCAAATATAAGCCAACCAGGACCCTCACCCGAGTATTGACAGCGTGGAGGTCAGGGTGCGAGCTGGGTGGGTTTCTTCAAACTCCATCAACCATCTTCTCCAGCACCCTGATGTATTGGTTGCAATCGTCTGCCACAACAATTCCTCTGTTCAATATCAAACTCAAACACGTCTGTAGTCTGAAGTCCAAACATTTATTTCAATATCTATAATACATATTTACAAGGCACAGCAAAAGCCATCACTCTGAGCTGTCATTTCTCTTTAGCCTCTTTGCTCGGCAAGCACCAGCTCAACACACACTCAGAGATAAGATAAAACACATTCCTCAGTCTGCAGGAAGTTCCGACCTCCGGAAATCATGCCTGATAGGTCATAGAAGTCACAACAGGCTGTCAGTCAAAACTAGCCTGCTGTTAACTGTTTCATTACTGAAACACACACTCTTGCCTAACAGCAGAAAACACCTGATTTACATTTCATACACATACAACCATAATCCAACAAGTATAAGCCGAGGGGGGCTTTTTCAGTCTTAAAAAGAGGGCTGAAAAACTAGGCTTATACTCGAGTATATACAGTACTTACTTAGGCAGCCCTTCGTTGTCCGAGTATGATATCCTTCCAAGTGTAGTGTCTTGGTGGTGCATATGTAGGTGACTGTAGAGCCCTATTCTTAACCCACATGTTCTTTCACAGTGAGGACATCAGCTTCCAGGTGGAAAGCTGTCCTGGTTAGGGCTGGCTTGATGTGCCTTCCTCTTGGTACGTTTCTCCCTTTCGCCCTCCATTTGTGCCTCTTCAAACTCGACAGCACTGCTGGTCACAGCTGACCTCCAACTAGAGTGCTCAAGGTTCAGGGTTTCCCAGTTCTCGGTGTCTCTGCCACAGTTTTTAAGGTTAGCTTTAAGCCCATCTTTAAATCTAAGGTGACAACCTGAGAGGGGAGCAAAAGCACACTTTGGGAGAGAAATCTTGTAAAACCATAACTCCCATTGAGTCATGGCAGTTAAAGTGGTGCCAAACGGCATTAGTCCAACAGCACAGGCGCACCCTTAGGCAGCTGCTCTTTGATTTCTTTTACGAAGGAACAATATCATTCTGCATTTCTTACACAATCCTGGGATATTAGCTGGTATGTGCATGTGTGAGTATATGTCTGTATAGAAACGCATTACGTTATTTCTACATGTGGCCGGTTTTGCACAGCAAAGCCGTGCCCTGCTTTGTCATAGGACACCAATTCGCTGTGTCCTGTGACAAACTAAATAATATCATCTTGCAGTCTCACTTACCCCTAGTAAATTTTAACAAGTTTTTTTTGCATTGAAAAGAATGCTTTTTGTGTTATTTTAAGAAGCCAGAAGGAATAAGGAAATGCTGACAACCCAAGAAGTTAAACAACTCATTATGTGCTGCAGGAAAGAGATTGTAGATACAGCTGGGAGATATCAATTATTCTTCATATTACAGAATCAAGCCTCCCCCCAACACCTTTTTAAAAAATACCTCATGGCAATCCTGATGGCATAAAAATCTGCCAGTGTTGTATCGTACTTCATCTTTAAAGACATATTGATGGGATCATTCTGAGTTGTAATCCAAAGGAGAGGGGAGAATAGACTTCTTCTGATGGAGATGATCACTTTAGTTTTTAAAGTTAATTTGAGCAAGAGAGGAAATGTATTGTTTTTCTGCTTTATTTCCCATCGTAATTTATTGCTAACATAATGTTGCTACAAGGTTGTGTTACTTTAAGTATAGAGGGAATCTACTATACAGTAATAGTGAGCGATGACAGGAAAAGAAAGTTGGAAAACGTTACTTTTTCGATTAAAATTATCAGAGGATTGTGGGGCCTGAAATCCAGGGAAGCAACATACATACATATATACATATACATACACATACATATATGTGTGTGTGTGTGTGTGTTTAGGTAAATGTAAAGGTAAAGGTTTTATCCTTAAGTCTAGTTGTGTCCAACTCTGAGGGTCGGTGCTCATCTCCATTTCTAAGCCAAAGAACCGGTGTTGTCCGTAGACACCTCCAAGATTATGTGGCTGGCATGACTGCATGGAGTGCCTGTTCCGTCTCCCAGGGTTTTGATTTTACAAGTTGCCTATAGTTGCAGGAATAGCACCTGTTTGCATTTCTTCCAGGGCTGTTGCAGATTCTGCAGCAACCTGATAGTTTAGCCATTAGCAGAGTTTGTAGCCAGCTCAGCAAAGTCTTTGCTGCTTGCAGCTTGCAAATGTATCTTTTTGTTCTGGAGACCACCCCTTTTCCTGGGGAAAGAAGGCTCCATTTTGAGAAGCCTCTTGCCTTCTAGACTGAAGAAGAAAGAACTTAGATGTGCTTGTGTGGCCAAGCCAGGCCAACTCTGACAAAGCCATCGTAAGTACTGACCTGCCTTTAAAACCAGTGCTGAGCATAAATAGGGAAAGACCTGCTCTTTCTAAAATTAGTAGCTTAGCACTGGGGCAGAGAATATCTCAGGATTTCTCTGCCACTGGAGGAAGTTCTACCTACTTGGCCTCAAAAACTAGTTTGGAGCTTAGATAGTTATAGACCTGCTCTTTCTGATAGCTCAGGGCTAGGGTAAAGAGGATCTCAGGATCTCTTCGCCTTTGGAGGAAGTTAAACCAGCAGCTAAAGGGGAAAAGCAAGAAAGGAACATCTGCAAGGTTTTGTAAGTTGACTGTTTATATTTGCAGCCTTAACTACATGTGCCAAGTCTGCCATGGACTTTGTGAAAGTAAAATTTTGTTTGATTGTTCAACTTGAAGTGCCTTTGGTTACTGGGATTTCCAGAGCTTCTAAGTAAGGCCCCGCAGTTAACCTGGGTAAAGGAAGAAGCACATCTTGAAGCTTTAAAAGGTGCCTGGGTGTGACGGCATAGTGCCGTTACCTTCCCACCAGAGCGGTACCTATTGATCTACTGTTTTCGAACTGCTAGGTTGGCAGAAACTGTAGCTGACAGCGGGAGCTCACCCTGCTCCCCAGATTCGAACCACCAACCTTTCAGTCAGCAAATTCAGCAGCTCAGCGGTTTTAACCCACTGTTATTGTTTAACCATTTGTTCACCGCTTTGAGTCCCACGTGTGGAAGAAAAGCAGGATAAAAATAAATAAATGGCAGTAGTAGTAGTAGTAGTAATAATAATAATAATAATGTTCTGCCATTATTCCCCATGCACACACTTTGAACCAAATAGTTCGTAAAACAATAGAGCTGGAAAATAAGTGCCATACATGATATAAGGCAAGTGGTTGTATCATGAAGTTGTAATTATATCTGATATATAATCTGCATCCTTTACTCTTGTTTCTATGCCCACCCTATACGTTTTTCCAGAGTATAAATGGAAGCTTGGGGAGTGGAGTCCTTGCTCTGCTACCTGTGGAAATTCTGGGACCCACTTCCAAAGGATCCAATGTGTAAATGAGAAGGAACAAAAGGTGAACAAATCATTGTGCAAAGAGAGCGTGAAGCCCATTGTAAGCTATCAGCCTTGCAACATCCACGATTGCCCTGCAAGGTATGTACACTTCGTATTTGTTTCTTTTTAGTATATGTTTCAAAATGTTGACTGCTGGAGGTGAAGAGTAAAAACCAGCACACCCAAATTCTTTGCCATTGGGAAACTGATGCATCTAATGGGAAGGGCAGCACTGTACCTAACTGTTGTAGAGACATTTTTAAAAATGAGGAAAAAAGAGGCAGTAGCCCCGAGGCAGAATTAACATGATTTACATCCTCTTAGAATTAACCTCCTATTAAAAGCAGGTAGTTAAATCCAGTTTAAAATAAATAAAAACGTGCAGGATAGGAATATAAGACATCACTATCACGTTACACCATATCATTTTAAAAATCAGTCAAAAACTTCATAAAAAAAGAAAAAGGATATTTTTTTAATATACGTGTGTGTGTGTGTGTGTGTGTGTGTGTGTGTGTGTGTGTGTGTGTATATATATAACTAGCTGTGCCCAGCCACGTGTTGCTGTGGCGTTGTATGGTGGTGTTGGTGAGAAATTGTTGAGGTAGTGGTGGTATTGAATGTCTGTTGTGTGGTAGTCTTTATGTTTAGTAGTGTGGAGTCAAGATAATCCAGTTCAAAGCAGATAATATAAGATTCTAAATGGGTTATATAGCTGTGTGGAAGGGCCTTGAGTCTACACTGCCATATAATCCAGTTAAAATCTGATAATCTGTGGAAGAAGCCTAAGTGAGGCCTAACTGTGCCTGTCCCCTGGGCTGAGTAGGTTGCTAGGAGACCAGGTGGGCGGAGCTTAGCCTTCTAACTGACAGCAATTGGATAAAAACTATTATTCCTCTCCCTCTAATTAGGACTTTATTTTTCTTTTCTTTTTGTTGTATCAACCTAGAGCCATGAATGATGGGTTGTGTTGTCAAATTTCGAGGTTGGGGGACCTGTAGTTTTGTTGTTTTGTCCGCTGCCCTGATGCCATCACTCTTTTATATATATAGAAGATTAAATGATTGTAAAAATTGGTAAATCACCACATCCCCTTCGCCCTCCAAAGTCTCAAAGATTGTGTCTAATTCAACAGAGAGGGTCCAATTTCATTTGTTTTAAATAATCCTTTACCGAGTTCCAGTTAGTTTCTTTCTTTGGTAAACCTTGGCTTGGAGATAGCCAATATGTAAGTTTATCCATGTTCATCACCTCCATGACTTTATTTAACCATCCCTCCTTATTCGGTATCTCCTTTCGTCTCCAGAGCCTGGCATATGTTATTGTAGCGGCAGTGACCAAATAACTGAACAAGATCTCTTTATTTTTATCATGGTCAATGTCTAACATTCCTAATAAGAAGTACTCCGGTTCTCTTTTAATTTTTATCTTTAAAATTGTTTGTATAGCTTCACTTAAAAGTTGGGCTTTTGGACCTGACCACCATAAATGAAAAAAGTGTCCATCTGTTGCTCGCACTTTCAACATTTGTCAGATGTGTTCTTATAACATTTAGAAATTTTATAGGGGGTAATATACCACCTATATTGCATTTTTAGCCAGTTTTCTCGCATGTCATATGCATAGGTATATCTAAGGCCCTGGTTCCAAATCTTCTCCCAACTTTTTAGTTGGATCTGATGGCCCACATTCTGAGCCCATTTCACCATACACTCCTTTATCTGATTTTCTGCTGTAGCCCACTCTAGTAGTTTTCTGTATAAGTTAGATAGAAGTCAATCAATTTTTTTCTGTCTCTCTCTTCTTTATATCTCATTTCCTACTTTCCTATAAACAATCAGTCTTCTCCCACTTTCGATGTGAAAATTTTATTACTGGCTAACCTATATTCTCTTTCTAACCTTATATATAAAAACTAGCTTTGCCCGGCCACGCGTTGCTGTGGCTTATGGGAATTATTTGTTGGCCAGGTGGAATAGGAGTGAATAGCCTTGCAGCGTGAAAGTCTGGCCATTTTGTGGAGTGGTTGGAGTCGTAGCATTAATCAAAGAGGCGCTTTGAAGTGTGGGTACTTCCTTAGTAGGGGGATTCTTGTTTGGCCAGATTGAATGGTATTGAATAGGTTTATAGGTTAAAAGCCTGTTCGGTTTGCACATAGGGTATTGTTGCTAGGCGAGGTTAAATGGGACAGAGTAGTGTTGTGGTTTCAAAGTTTGGGGGTTTTGTATGTAGAGGAAATGTTGGTTGGCCTGGTTGAAATGTATTGAATAACCTTGATGGTTGTAAGCCTGGTCAGTTTTTACCTTGCGGAATCCTTGGTCAGTTTGAATAGGAATCAATAGTGTCGGTGTGGGAGGTTTGAATGGTGGAATTAGCCACCTTGATTAGTTTTTAATGGCCTTGCAGGTTGAAAGGGTGTTTGTTTACTGTCTGGAGGAATGTTTTGTTGGGAAGTGTTAGCTGGCCCTGATTGTTTCGTTTGTAGAATTCCCAATTTCCCTGCTTTCCGAGTGTTGGTCTTTATTTTGTCTCCTGGTTTTAGAGATCATATTGTTTTCTATTATTATACCATAGTAAGTCTTATATATTATATTTATAAAGTTATATTAGGTGGTTAGAATTGGATTATATGAGGTCAGTTGTACATAGTTGCATAAAATGTTGACTGAACTGGATTAGATGGCAGTGTAGAGTGAAGGCGATGTCATAGAGGAATATTATTTAGAATGCCAAGGTAGATAATCCAGTTTAAAGGAGATATTGGCAGATGTGCCTTGGTATTCTGGGTAATATTGTTGTGTGGCAGGGGTTTGAGTGTAGACTGCCACATAATGGAGTTGAAATCAGATAATCTGTATTTTCTAGGGACAGTAGTATGGATGAGGTCTAAATGCAGTTTGTCTGTGCCCTGGGATACATGCGTGGGCCAACTTGGGCCTTTGCTGCAGGTGGTTTGGACTTCAACTCCCAGCATTCGTTACAGCCTGAGTCCCTTTTGTTTTTTCTCATAGAAACTTAAGGTGTTAGGAATGGTGAGAGTTGAGGTCAAAAACAGCTGGAGGGAAGGCTCAAGGGTGGGTGAAGAGTACCTGGTCGCCTGTTGTGGTTGTTGCTGTTGTGATTGTGTTTTTAGTGTAATTGTGTTGTATCTTACTTGCGGCAGGGATGATTGATTGTGTTGGCAATTTTTGAGTTTGGGGGGTTTGGGGTTTTGTTGTTTTGTGAGTCGCCGTGATGCCAAAAGCCTTTTATATATAGAGAAGATTTCAATAAAAAAATACTTTTTAAAAATCAGTCAAAAACTTGCCTTTTAAGAAAGTCTTAACCTGCTGGTGGAAAAAAGAGGGAATATGCTAGTTCGATCTCCCATGTATGCCATGATTTTTTTTTTTTTTGCCTTTGTGTTTTACTTTTAAATCCTTCTCCTCTCCAGATGGGCAACAAGCGCATGGTCTGAGTGCTCTGCTTTATGCGGCAGTGGGTTTTCCCAGCGGCAAAGAGTCTGCAAACAAGTCAAAGCCAATGGCACTGTTAGGACGTTGCCTCCGAGCAGCTGCATAGACAGAGAGAACCCTTTGGAAAAGAAACCTTGCGTGGGTCGTTCTTGTACAGAATGGATGGTTCATCCATGGGGCCAGGTAACTGGTGACTTCCAGTGGGGCTTTAAGCACAATTCACTTTGGAAAGCTGCTCCCAAACTGGGGAAAATGTCAATTACTAAACTTAGCCCAAAAGGAAATGAAATGCAGAGATATAGTACAGTTGATACCTGGCTTGACAGCCATCCATGTAAAAAGGATCTAGGAGTCTTAGTAGACCACATGCTGAAGATGAGTCAACAGTGTGACGCAGCAACTTTAAAAAGTAATGCAATTTTAGACTGCATCTGTAGGAGTATAGTAGGAGGATCAAGGGAAATATTAGCCCCACTCTATTCCACTTTATCTGGAACATTATGTCCAGTTCTGGGCACCACAATTCAGGAAAAATGCTGACAAGTTTTATTCATCGGGCTATTTATTAACTTAGTATTGTTTTATGGCATTGAATGTTTGCTTCCTTTGTTAGAAACTACCCTGAGTCCCCTCGAGGAGATAGGGTGGGTTATAAGTAAAGCTGTTGTTGTTATTGTTGTTGTATTATTATTATTATTGACACAAAGACATAATATGACACTGCAAACGACATATATATTCTGGATTTCGTATTACAAAATCACAAGTCGAACACTTCCCAAGTATTTAGGACTGTGTGATCATTATTTTTATTATTATTTTATTATGACACAGCAAACAAGATAGATATGCTGGATTTCGTATCACAAAATCACAAGTCGAACACTTCCCAAGTGTCTAGGACTGTGTGATGTATTTTCGAATGATGCGCGCAGATCCCAGTAGGGTGGTCTTTTGCAGTTGGCAGATCGTAATTTTGTCAATGCCTATTGTTTCCAAATGCCGGCTGAGATCTTTTGGCACGGCACCCAGTGTGCCCATCACCACCGGGACCACCTGCACTGTTTTCTGCCAGAGTCTGTGAAGTTCAATCTTGAGGTCCTGATAGCGGCTGAGTTTTTCCTGTTGTTTTTCGTAAATGCGAGTGTCCCCTGGGATGGCGACATCAATGATCCAAACCTTTATCTTTCCACAACTGTGATGTCTGGTGTGTTGTGTTCCAGAACTTTTTCAGTCTGGATTTGGAAGTCCCACAGTATTTTTGCGTGCTCATTTTCCCATACTTTTGCAGGTTTGTGATCCCACCAGTTCTTTACTGCTGGGAGGTGGTACTTGAGGCATAAGTTCCAATGAATCATTTGGGCCACATAGTTGCGCCTCTGTTTGTAGTCTGTCTGTGCGATTTTCTTACAGCAGCTGAGGATATGATCAATGGTTTTGTCAGTTTCCTTGCAGAGAGTGCATTTTGGGTCATCAGCTGATTTTTCGATCTTGGCCTTAATTGCATTTGTCCTGATGGCTTGCTCCTGGGCTGCAAGGATCAGGCCTTCTGTCTCCTTCTTCAGGGTCCCATTCGTGAGCCAGAGCCAGGTCTTCTCCTTATCAGCTTTTCCTTCAATTTTGTCAAGGAACTTTCCGTGTAATGTTTTGTTGTGCCAGCTGTCAGCTCTAGTTTGTAGTGCGGTTTTCTTGTACTGGTTTTTTGTCTGCTGTGCTTTGAGGAGTTTCTGATTTTTGACTTCATTCAAAGCAGGTTCTTCACTTTGCTTTACATATTCTGCCAGGGCATGTTCTTCTTTTACTTGTAAGAGTCCTCTGCCCCCTGATCTTCTAGGGAGATACAGCCGGTCAACATCACTGCGAGGGTGCAGTGAATGATGAATGGCCATGAGTTTTCTTGTTTTTCTGTCCAAATTGTCCAGTTCCATCTGTGTCCAGTTTATGATGCCAGCAGTATATCTTATGACAGGTATGGCCCAGGTGTTTATGGCCTTGATGGTGTTGCCTCCATTGAGCTTGCTTTTGAGAATTTTTCTGACCCTTTGTGTGTATTCTTTACTGACCACAGTCTTCACATGTTCATGTTTGATGTTGTTCAGCTGTAATATGCCCAGATATTTATAGGCTTCTGGCTGGTGACACTTTATCGTTTGGCCATTAGGCATATTTATGCCCTCACTTTCAATGATTTTTCCCTTCTTTAATGCCACTATTGAACATTTGTCCAAGCCAAAATTCGGACAGTGTTAGTCAGAGACTGGGTGGCACCTGCGGGGGGAGGGGGGGTTATTATTATTATTATTATTATTATTATTATTATTATTATTATTAGGTTGGAACGTGTCTAGAGGAAAACGACCAAAATTATCAAAGATCTGGAATCCATGAGCGGTTAGCTGCATACCATAGGAGAGTGAAATGGGCCATGGTACTCTTTAGGAGCTTATTTTACGCTGAAGAAAAACCATTTCCAGATTTCTAATATATTTGTCACATTTCTTTTCAGTGCACGGGTCACTGCATAGGCCATGGAGTAGGGCTGCAACACCGTCTCCTTCAATGTCAGCACCAAAACAGATCCACGGTATCAAACTCACTGTGTGATGCCAGGAAAAGGTACAGTTACCACTGGACACAAAGTCCTTTGCCCAAATTTATTTGCCTCCCATCCCTTTTTGCTCAAACCATTTTCCCATCTTCTGCAGGCCGTCTGTTAGAAGAAGCTGTTCTTCAGAGAAATGTGAAGTGTTCTGGCGGGCAGGACCCTGGCGACCTTGCCCTGTTGAGTGCGGAAGTGGACTCCAATCCCGGCAAGTCAGTTGTATACACAGGAGAAGTAAGAGGCCTGTGGCAGATCCATTGTGCGCCTGGAAGAAGAGACCAGTGACTTGGCAGCATTGCAATATCACTCCCTGTGACCGTATGTAAAAGGCTTATTTCCATTTTTGAACTCGATCACTTGTGGCAACCTGCACTTAGAGTGGTGAACTCTAGAATGAATTGGATACGCCATCAGTTGAATCCACTTTCCCATATAATTAGTGAACAAAGTTTTCCCAGTTCACAAATTGAAGCAATTGAATGCCAAGTTAGACATGGAGTTATGTTGACTTCATGCATGTTGTTCATGAATGAGTCTCCAAGCAGCTTTCAAATAACTCTGAACAGTGCAAGAGGCAAGGAGAGGGAGTGTTGATGTTTTCTTTTGGTCTTGCAGTCGCATTGCCCCAAATGAGATACTGGCCTGGGACATCGAAGAATTACATAAATTAACCTTTTCAAAATAATCCCGTCCTCTCTTATAGAAGGCAGATGTTTTAATCTGATATATAAATGTGTGCCTTCATGACACATTGATGTCGGTGGGAAAGGAGAGCCTGTGTCCCATTTTCTTTCATTTAATTCAATAGGTTTTAAACAACTGACTTTGGCTGGATCATTGCCCAAGATTGTATGCCATTTTTTAAATTAAAACACATGTAATATACTTTTTGTATATATTTATTATATTATTTTAAAGTGCAATATTTTTGTACAATGTGTAATAAAGATTCTGGAACATTTTTTTCCTTATTTCTGAAACTTGTGGATGTTTGTCTTTTTGATATTTGAAATGATCTAACTTTTGCCAGGATTCATTTTGCTGCTCATATTTTGATTTTAAATGCATATTCTCAAGACATACTTGTACCTATTGGTTGCAGCAGCTTCTTCTGTTGCTATCATATAAACCAAAGAGACCTTATATTATTCATTCATGCCCATGATGTATGTTTTTGAAGGTGGGTGGCTGGGACAGATAAGGGATTTTGTCACTCTTCTACCAATGCTACTGCTCAACAGTCTCTCCACTTGAGTTGGTTGGTCTTGGTGTAGTGTTGGAGTCCAGCAGAATCCCTATTCCAATTGACTTTTTGATGGACTAGGCGCAACTCTCTCTTGCCTGGATTAAGTTTCAATTTGCCTCTTCTGGGTTTGCTCCTCCAAGAAGGACCAGAACCACTGCTTAACAGTGTCCCCAAGTCCCATCCTTGAAAGACAATCCAGAAGAATGCCATGTTCATCAAAAAGAATAAGTCCATCAGAAAGAATAGAGACATGCTTCCCAAATCTAGTTCCCTGCATAGGTCATCCATCGAGGTGACTAAAGCTGTCCCTATCTCATAACCAGGCCTGAAGCCAGATTGAAATGGATCTAAATAATCTATTATCTATATATATAAAAGAGTAATGAAATTTCGGGCTAGGACAAAACAACAAAACTACACATCCCAGAAACACTAAACTTGGCAGCACAACCCCTCATCCATGCTTCTACGTTCATACAACAAAAAGAAAAGAAAAATAAAGTCCTAATTAGAGGGATAGGAATAATTGTTTTTATCCAAGGCTAAGCTCTGCCCACTTGGTCTCCTAGCAACCCACTCAGCCCAGGGGACAGGCAGAGTTAGGCCTCAGGCCTCTTCCACACTGCATATAAAATACAGATTATCTGATTTTAACTGGATTATATGGCAGTGTAGACTCAAGGCCCTTCCACACAGCTATATTACCCATTTATAATGGACTTAATGTAAGGTAAAACCTTTACCCTTTACCTTAACTACCACCAGTTCCTCAATACTTTATTTCCCATACCACCATACTTCGCCACAGCAACGCATGGCCGGGCACAGCTAGTAATCTATAATATTAGAGACTGGCCAATGAATTTGTAGGCCCACATCTCCTGGACTCAACTCTGAGCTTAGACTTCCAGGTTTTAGCAGTGACAGGAGTGCATTTGCCTAGCCAAACCTAATATGCCAGCTAAGGTCATTCCTTTAGATGCCAAATCTTATGAATATGCTTTGATTACATCCTGTTTAGACTACTGTAACACACTTTGCATGGTAAGCAAACAATCCGCTGGTTATTTTATCATTGGGGGTTAGGAAAAAGTTGGGATAGCCTATCCATTGAATAGATTACCATCCCATACTTGCCATTATTTGTAAATAAGAAAACTATATTGATTTGCAAAGTGTGAGGAACTAGTTTTTCATGAATTGGAAAGTGCTATCTCCCCAGTCTAGCTTGCAGTCCAAAGTGTACTTCAAGAAATAAGAAACATAAATGATAGGAGATAAATGTTTTTAATTTGATTTTCCACCATGTATAGAACATTATGTTTACACAGGACAAAGCAGAGAACAAGGAGACTCTATCCCGTGAGAATACCAAGGGAAGTGATACAAATATTCCCAGAAGTTCAGAAGGTTTCCTGTCCTTTTTTTGGATGATTTATTGAGTTCCTTTGACATCATTTATTCCATGGTCTCAGTTTCTGGACTGATGATTTGAGGGGACAATATGTGGGTTACATGCAACTTCAGTTATAAATGATTTTCCTAAAATAACGAGTACAAGTTGATATAAAGGTAAGATACAATTAGGAAAAAAATCTTGAACAAAATCAACAGCAATAATTACAGAAAGTGTTCATTCTGTCACAAACTTAACATAAACAGATTCAGTTAACACATAATTTCCAAAGGTGAATAACACATATTGTTCATTATGCAATTTCAGGCTTATATCTTTTTTATCCAAGATGAAATTGATTGAAATCTGGAATAAGCTGCTCATCCCAGACCAAACCAAGCTACAGTTAGCTATGGCCAAATCTACAGCTAAGCTGTGATATCAAGCATACTGCGTACAAATGTATGAGTAAGTTAGCCTGACTTCTGAGTAAAGATGCATAGACTTACATCATACATCTACTATAAAAGCACCTGTATTCTGTATCTGTTAATGTGAGGAATGTATAAACATGTACTTAGAAATCTAGTTTTCTTTTTGTAAACCACTCTGAGGATTATTAACATTGAAAGGCAGTATACAAATATTGTAGAAATAAGTAAATATAGTTAGGTTAACACAGTACAAATAAAAAATGTGGTTAGATTCCATGGCTTTCAGGGACATAATCTATTTTGAACTGGATTGGTTTTGCACTCTAGCTTACAATACTTTGCTTGTTTTGCTGAGATATATACAATATATATGAGATATATAAAATATAAACTATCACATATAAAATACTGCTTAATGTGTAAGTTGATCTAGCTTGATTTGGAATGACTGATGCCCAGTAATATATATCAAGTATCTCGAAAGCATGAAGCACTGCTCTCCATCATCAGATCTTTGAGATGGAAGCACTACCATGGCAAGGAGATCACTAGCCTCTTGACCCTATTAAAGTATTTTCAAGGAAGGAGGAAGGCACAGCTTATAAGGTTTGTCTCACATTTTGACCCCCAGGAATCTGCAGCATTTTGTTTTTAAGTCAGGTGTGTCAGTATGGCTAAAATCCAGACTACATGCCTCGGCTGGTGTCAGTCTTGTCACAACCAGTGATTAAAAGAGGAGATCATGGGAATTGTAGTTTAGATGAGGTGCCAAAATTATTTGGCGGAGAAGGTTTAAGATCTTGTAAAACTACAGCTCCAGTGATTCCATAATATTGAAACATAGGCATTAAAGTGATATCAAAGTGCATTAAATCTATGGTGTAGATGCACTCATTGTTACTGGAGACTCAGAATGATGCTATGGCTCAATGACTGTGGCCTTTCTTGGATAAGGATAATCTATCCACAGTAGTCCATGTAGTGCTAATGTCTTAATTTTAATAATGTGCTGTACATGGGGTCATCCATGAAGATGGCTCAGGTGCTGCAGCTACAGCAAAGCACATTACCTAGATTGGAGTATCATATGGACACCATATAAACTCAGTCTTAAGCACTTTTGCTTTTAATTTTCAAGCCCTAAACAGCTTGATGCAGGGGTCCCCAAACTAAGGCCCGGGGGCCGGATGCGGCCCTCCAAGGCCATTTACCTGGCCCCCGCCCTCAGTTTTAGACTTAGGCTCACCCAAAGTCTGAAATGACTTGGCACAACAACAACAATCCTACTTGGTTATCTCATTGGCCAGGAGCAGGCCCACACTTCCCACTAAAATACTGATAAGTTTACAGTCTGTTGGTTAAAATTATTTTTATTTTTAAATATTGTATTGTTTTTTCATTTACCAATATTGTAAATGAAATATTGTAAATGAATGATATGGTAATAGTATAATATATTGTATATACATATAATATTGATAATAAATATTATAATGTAATACAATATAATATTTATTTATTTATTTGTTACAGTATTTCTATCCCGCCCTTCTCACCCAACAGGGGACTCAGGGCAGCTAATCATAATAATACAATATAATAATATTGTATAATATAATAATATTAATTATATATTATATATTAAATGTAATATTACCAATAATATTACGGTATAATGGTATAGTATAATGCTAATATTGTGCTATGCTAATAATATAATATATTGTATGTACATACAACTTTTAAGCCTCTCCAAGTCCCCTTCGGGGTGAGAGAGGGTGGGGTATAAATGTAGCAAATAAATAAATAAATAAATGATTGTTGTTGGGGGATTTTTTTGCACTACAAATAAGACATGTGCAGTGAGCATAGGAATTTGTTCATTTTTTTTTTTCAAATGTAATTCGGCCCCTCAGCAATCTGAGGGACCATGAATCGGCCTTCTATGTAAAAAGTTTGAGGACCCCTGGCTTGATGCCTTGATATTTGAAGGACTATCCCTCCACACATGCACACACACACGCACACACATACATATACACATACACATCTTCAAGGACTATGGACCACTGGAGGGGCTCTCCTTTGTATCCCAACAGTGAAACCAATACTGGCAGTCCCCACGTTCCAAACAACAGACTTGCAAATGACTCATTGTGAAGAACGGGGCTGAGACAACAGGAAGTGAGAGAAATATACCCTTCGGAAGGGAAATTCACTCTTGAAAGGTGCCTCCACTGACGCTTTATCACCAATCCTTGTTTCCACAGCAAGCCAAGTTTTTCAAATTTCAATTATCACAGGGACAGAAAGTGAGGTGAAATCTTCTGAACAGGGGCACAGACAGCAAAACAAACAACACAGAGTGTGTTTACCCTTCCGTATGCGATCCTAAGGTAATATATATTTGGCTGGAGTTGGACCCAAAAATGTATTTGTTCCATCTTTCATACAGATTCAACTTAAGAACAAACCTACAGAATCTATCTTGTTCGTAACCTGGGGGCTGCCGATACACTATGTAAGGACACATGAGAGAATTTAATAATGTCTTAACAAATATACATGTATACATGCCTAGAGCCAGCGTAGCATGGACAGTCTGAGCATTGGACATTGGAGGACAGAGTTAAAATCCCCACTCAGACATAGAAACCTGCGCAAGTCATAGTTCTTCTGTACGTCAGAAATACTTGAAGGCACACAACAATATCCATGGTTCTAACCTATTTTAACTTTTCCAGTTTTTCCAATTCATAGGACATAAGTGAGCCAACAACAACAGCAACATGAGGCCCTCTTTTTATACTGTTCAATCGAGCCAACTTAAAACTGTATATCCAAACTAGAAATGTGAGCTGTATCATTTAGGTGTTATATCTTCTTGGGTGTAATTCAACAGTGCTTGAATGAAAATTAATGTTCAAAATTATTGCTGAAAGGCACTATTTAGTTAAAATGAACACATCCCATAAGGTCTAGTTACAGAAAAGAAATTTTTACCTACACACATTTCACGAATACATCATGAAGTAATTTTGAGATTTCCCCAAATCTTATAATCACCGTGCTTATTAAAACATTTAGATCTATTTCAGTAGTCTATCTTTGCACAATAATTTCCATATGCTTAAGGGCAAACAACTACAATTTTGAGTTATGCTATAACTGCTATTTCTTTCGGCATACGGTTACCATTTTCTTGGGCAATGTTAGGGATATCTGAGGACATTCTGCGGAAGAATTTGTGACCGCCAGAATCGCTGTTGACAAACTCATATCCCAAAGGCGATGCATAGGCGGCTGGGCAGATTTCTTGTTTCTTTGGCGTATATTCTGTACGGTACATGCTTTGGTCCTCAAAAGGCACTGAGCTAGATAGAGGCATCCTGGGAGGCCTGCAGCTCAGAACTGGAGGTACGTTGTGTGGTACATAGTGATCTCTGAAGGTGGTCCGACCATCAAACTTCCCAGAGGGTTTTAACGCATCCACCTTCTTGATAGCCTCTGGCCGACAAGCCTCCCAGGCTTGAAAGGCGTCCCGCATGGTCGTAGTCCCCATAAAAGGGGCAGTATTTCTGGTGCTCCTTTGTAATGGTTTCATGAGGACAATTGGACTGACATCATGATGAACATAATCAAGGTGGCTTGTGGTGTTCAGATCCATGCTGCCTGTGGGGGGAATGTATTCTTTTGCTTTGTGGACTTCAGGTAAGGAAACGGGCCAGGGTTGAAAGCGCTCGCGAAACTCTGAAAGTCCCTCAAATTGACCCTTTGGTGCCACTTGTTGATCAGGCTTGCAGCTTTTGGGAACCTCTCCGACAAGTCCCCTGAAATCACACCGATGGGTTGTGGTGTTATCAAAGGGCTGGCTATGTGGCTTGTATTCATCTCTTGGTATTTTAAATCTGGGTTCTAGAGGGTGAGGAACATAATCGCTGCGATGGCTTGACATGGCATTAAAAGGTTGGTCTGAAAGTCTGATTGTTAAACCAGGTTTAAAACTTTTTTGGATTGAGATTTCCTTAGGAAAGAAGGCATCCTGAAAGGTAGTGGTGTTCCCAAATTTTTCCATAGGAGGATGATAAGTGTTCGGTGCTTTATGGAGCTCCACTTTTTGAACGTCCCAGGCCCTATAGTCATCTTTAAAACAAAAACCAAATATATACATTAATATATTCTGATCGGATTGTTCATTTTCTACATCCCTGCCTCATAAATATATTAACTGCATGTCTAACCCTGCCTGATGGGTGGCACCTATCTGATCCAGAATCAGCTACTCTATTTCCCTAAAAATAAGGCCTAACCAGAAAATAAGCCCTAGCATGTTTTTTTCAGAATGCTTGTAATATAAGTTCTATCCCCCAAAATAAGCCCCAGTTAAGATCTTTAGCCAGACTGATGCATTTACTGGTAGTACTTCCATTGCAACATACAGCAAATGTATTGGTTTATAAAATAATAATATTAATACATAATGAAATACAAATAAAGAATATTATTGACAATACCTAAAATAAATGATAATATAAATTACAAAATACCCAAACGGGCACCTTTGGACAAGAGGTAAACGCCTATGTAAACAGATGAATTCAAGCCAGCAATAGTCTCTTTAGCAAAGCAATCGAGCACACCATCATCTTTCTTATCTGACTAAAATAAAAGTCATTATTACCTCGATAAGTGGGTAAGGTATTCAGTTTCTCTCCTCTAACATAGTTTCTTTCAACAGGTCTTAGTAGTGCTACTGGCTGTACTTTGTGAGCATTGTAATCTCTTCTATAAGTGGTCCCAAGGTCAATCTCTCCAGGCTTGGGTTTGTACACTTCTCGGGCTCGAACAGGCCGATTTGCCACTTCATATGGACGATAATCAGCCCTGGAGGAAGGAAGCAGAAGGCACTAAATGAGCAACAACTGTGGCAGCAATTGACAAAACAGTGGAAGATAACAAATTGATGTTTTGAAAACCATTCTGTTTGGTGAGAAATGCATTATTTAACCCTATATAGTTTGGGCACCGTTAGGGAACCAGTCCATACACATATTTAGAGTACTCTATCTACTTGTCCGAACGTATCACCTCCTATGAGCCAGCAAGATACCTGAGATCATCTGGAGAGGCCCTGCTCTCGGTCCCACCTGCCTCGGAGGCACGGCTGGTGGGAACAAGGGACAGGGCCTTCTCGGTGGTGGCTCCCCGGCTGTGGAACACCCTCCCAAGAGAGATGCGTCAAATTCCAACCCTGTTGGGCTTCGGAAAAGCCCTAAAAACATGGCTGTGTGCCCAGGCTTTTAATCAATAATTGGTGAAGATGACACAGACTGAACTATGGACAAAGCATGAGAAAGAACGGATCTGATTTTATATTTGAAATGTATATTTTTAATTCATAATGTATTTTAATAGTTTTAACTGTCTTGTGTGCTGTTTTGTATTGGTTTGTATGGGCATCTAATTGTTGCCACTGTTGTAAGCCGCCCTGAGTCCTTTCGGGTGAGAAGGGCGGGATATAAATGTGAGAAATAAATAAATAATACTCCAACCAAAGGACGACCACCATCATCCTATTTTTTGGAGTACTGCCACACTTAGGCTGGATCATAACTATCATATAATCCAGTTTCATCATCATAATTTATTTATTACCTGCCTCTCCTTGAAGCTCGAGACGGGGTACAACATAGATACATAGGCACATGATTATATGGCAGTGCAGACTCATATAATCCAGTTTAATGCAGTTAATCTGCATTCAAAAACTGGATTATATGGCAGTATAGATCCAGCCAGGGCCAATTAATCTGCCTTGATAATTAACAATATAACACACTGGGGAGGGAAAAAAAGAAACCTGTTAATTATTTTTAATTCAGCTATCGATGATAACTGCAGATGTTAGGTGTCTCTTTCCACTGATATACAGTGAAATGTTTCTTTACAATAGGATGTCTGCTATGTTATTGTTTTTGAAATGTGCAAAATGCTTTCTTGCTTCTGAATTATTGCTCTAGTCATATACAAACAGATGTAGATTTCATGTGCTACTCATTACATTCATTGGCTATTACTTCTTTAATCAGACAACATCTTCATTAAAATATGGGTCAAATTATTTAGTGATCATTCTAATGTTTCAAGTTCTTCTGGAAACAATTTCACGAATCCCTTCATCCGCCCTATTCTTATCTTCTTCAAGACCCTTTCTTTCTATTATTGAAGTATATTTACCTGAAAGTTGAGGTGCCTTCCATTTTTCCACCATTGGACTGATGTTGCTGTTGGGGCTTGAGGCTCTGGGGAGGAGGGACATTGCCATATACAGGGTACTTATCCGCATATTCAGAAAGGAAGTTCACCACTTCCCCCTGGTCATAAATCCTTGTCGGATTATGAGGACAATAATGGCGTCTACAATTGAATAAGAACAACAAAAAAGACAAAGGAAGAAAGCATTGATCAAAAATAATTACAGATATAAAGCTACCAGAAATTGAGAGGTGTGGAGAATTTAGATATACAGTAGAGTCTCACTTATCCAACATAAACGGGCCGGCAGAATGTTGGATAAGCTAATATGTTGGATAATAAGGAGGCATTAAGGAAAAGCCTATTAAATATCAAATTAGGTTATGATTTTACAAATGAAGCACCAAAATATCATGTTAGACAACAAATTTGACAGAAAAAGTAGTTCAATACGCAGTAATGCTATGTAATTACTGTATTTATGAATTTAGCACCAAAATATCACGATATATTGAAAACATTGACTACAAAAATGCATTGGATAATCCAGAATGTTGGATAAACGAGTGTTGGATAGGTGAAACTCTACTGTAAAATGTATTTAATGCCCCTCAAAGACTGATTTTTTTTTGTTACTTTGGTAACATTTAATGTGTAACATCTCTACAGTTTTGTTTAATACCTTACATCAGACTGAATTTCCTCTGCAATTTTTTTTCAAACAAAAGAAAAATTGAAATCGTGAACTGTAAGGAACTTTCTTAACTCTGCCAATATATTATGAGTAAGCAGAAAGCAACACAAACAGAAGAAACGAACTGCCGAAGTTTCCTCCCTAATTTAACACCCCCCCCCCCGAGTCTTCTCATCTCTAAAGTTAATACAAACACAAACTAAGTCTTTTAAAACAACTGGGGTGCTGTTCAATTATCTGGATGAACTCCAAAAAGGGGACCTAGATAGAGAAGGATGATTC